>NC_057795.1:498020541-498071310 GCF_018294505.1 Triticum aestivum | reverse complement strand
GGCGTACGAGCACTGGTCTCCTGTAGGAGGTCGGTGGCGGCGCGGGGCGGCTGGGCTGGCGGCCTGTTGGGCCGGGTGGGCTTCGGCCCAGTCGGTCCGAAACTTTTTTCTTTTAAACAATTTCGCCGCGGGAAAAATCCTAAATAAATATAAAGAAAAACCTAGAAATTCTAGAAACAATTTTCACCGTCCAAACCTAATATTTAGGATAAGATGAACATTTTTCTGGACTAAGATGCAATTTTCAAAAATGCAATATTTTTCTAATTCAAATAAAATACCAATAAAGTCATAATTTGATTTTAAAATTCTTTCTCAAATATTTCTCTTAGGTTGAAGAAGTCATATTATCTTCTCTCATATATTTTTAATATTGGAATTAATTGAAGAGAAAAGTAATAAAATCAAATTGATCCTTTCTTCAAATTTGAAATAAATTCAAAATATGATTTTTGTGAAACCTCCAACTCTCTCCTTGGGTCCTTCAGTTGCTTAAGATTTCTAGGATCACAACAAAAATGCAGTAATAAATATGATATGCATATGATGATCTATGTATAACATCCAAATTGAAAATTGGGATGTTACAAACCGACCCTCCTTAAGATGAATCTCGCCCTCGAGATTCGGGTTGGTCAGCAAAAAGGTTTTGGTGGTCTCTGCGGAGACCTTCTTCTTGCTCCCAGGTGGCTTCCTCCTCGGTATGGTGGCTCCACTGAACTTTGCAAAACTTGATAACCTTGCCGCGAGTAACTCGACTGGAAAACTCGAGAATCTTGACTAGCTTCTCTTCATAGGTCAAATCACTGTCTAACTGAATTGCTTCCAGTGGAACTGTATCTCTCAGAGGAAGATCAGCCATCTCTGTGTGGCACTTCTACAACTAGGAAACGTGAAACACATCATGAACTCCTGACAATCCTTCTAGCAATTCCAGCTTGTATGCAACTTCTCCCATGCGTTCCAAGACTCTGTATGGTCCCACAGAATGTGGGGCTAGCTTTCCCTTGACTCCAAAAAATTTCACTCCTCAAAGTAGGGACACACGAAGATATGTTGTGTCTCCGACTTCGTAAACTGTCTCTTTGTGTTTAGTGTCCACATAACTCTTTTTCCTGGACTGGGCTACCTTGAGTCTGTCACAAATCAACTTAACCTTCTCTTCCGAGTCTTTGATTAAGTCTAGTCTGAACAACTGTCGATCTCCAACTTCGTCCCACGATAACGGTATCCTGCACCTCCTTCCGTACAAGGCTTCAAAAGGGGCCATCTTCAAACTGGCTTGGTAACTTTTGTTATAAGAGAACTCTGCATATGGCAAATTGTCATCCCAACTAGATCCATAATCTAGCGCACAAGCTCTCAACACCTCCTCTAGAATCTGGTTGACTCTCTCAGTCTGTCCATCTGTCCGTGGATGAAAGGTTGTACTGAACTCTAGCCTAGTATCCAAAGTTTCATGCAACTGATTCCAAAAATTTGAAGTAAACTGGGTTCCTCTATCTGATACTATGGTCCTCGGAACTCCATGCATACATACGATCATGGTCATGTATATCTTTGCCAACTTAGCACTCATATAGGTTGTCTTCACCGAGATGAAATGAGCTACTTTCGCCAAACAATCGACTACAACCCAAATAGAGTCATAGCCTGAACGAGTCCTGGGTAATCCAGTGATAAAATCCATGCCTAGTTTATCCCACTTCCATTTGGGTATCGACAATGGCTGTAACAATCCTGCTCGCATTTGATGCTCTGCCTTAACTCTCTAACATACATCACATACTGCTACGTACTTGGCAATATCCTTCTTCATTCCTGTCCACCAAAAACTTTCCTTCAAATCCAGATACATCTTAGTGTTGCCTGGGTGAATCAAGTACTATGAATCATGGGCCTCCTACAGAATCAACTTCTTGATCTCGGGATCATTACGCACATATATGCGATCCTCAAACCATAAAGTGTCATGCTCATCCTCACGAAATCCTTTAGCCTTTCCTTTACTCATCCTTTCCTTTATCTCAGCAATCTCCTTGTCAGTCTTCTGGGCTTCTCTGATCTTACCCAACAAATTGGACTGAATTTCCAATGCTGCAACATAACCTCTTGGAACTATCTCCAAGCATAGGTCTCTAAGATCATCTGCTAACTCCTTAGGTAATCCTCCGGTTATGAGCGTGTTAACATAACTCTTGCGGCTCAACGCATGTGTTACTACATTGACCTTTCCGGGATGATAGTGCAATTTCATATTATCATCCTTTATGAGCTCCAGCCATCTCTTTTGCCTGAGGTTCGACTCCTTCCGTGTGAAGATGTATTTCAAACTCTTATGATTCGTTTATACATCACAATGGTTTCCGATGAGAAAATGTCTCCATGTCTTCAGCGCATGCACTACGACTGCTAACTGCAAATCATGCATAGCATAATTCAGCTCATGAGGTTTAAGCTGTCGTGAGGCATATGAAACAATTGTTCCTTCCTTCATAAGCACAGCTCCAAGTCCTCGACGGGAAGCGTTGCAATATAATTGGTAATCCTTACGTTGGTCTGGGAGAATCAGCACTGGGGCTGTAACCAAACGTTTCTTTAACTCCTGAAAATTGGCTTCACACTCCTCAGTCCATTTAAACTTGGTATCCTTCTTCAATAACTCCGTCATGGGCTTTGCAATCTTGGAGAAATTTTCAATAAATTTCTGGTAATAACCTGCGAGTACAAGAAAACTCCTGATCTCTCCAACTGATGTGGGTGCCAACCATTTAGTGACAGAAGCAACCTTAGTAGGGTCTACTACTATTCTTTCTGCGGATATAACATGTCCGAGAAATCCAACTTCCTTTAACCAAAACTCACATTTGCTGAGGTTGGCATACAACTAATGTTCCCTGAGCTTCTCAAGAACCAAACGTAAATGCTCCTTATGCTCCGATTCATTCTTCGAGTAGACCAATATATCATCAATGAACATCACAATGAACTTATCCAAAAACTCTATAAACACTTTGTTCATCATATTCATGAAATAGGCAGGTGCCTTAGTCAGACCAAATGACATAACGGTATACTCGTATAACTCATACCTTGTGGTAAAATTTGCGTTAGGTATATCCTACTCTTGGATCTTCAACTGGTGATAACCCGATCGAAGATCGATCTTAGAGAAAACTTTAGCTCTTTGCAACTGGTCAAACAAATCATTGATCATCGGCAGTGGGTATTTGTTCTTGATCGTCACCTCATTCAGCGCATGATAATCAACAACCATCCTTCTTCTCCACTAGAAGCACTGGGGCTCCCCAAGGTGATGAACTTGGTCTAATGTAACATTTCTCCAGTAAATCCTTTATTTGCGTCTTAATTTCCTCCAGATACTTTATAGGCATCCGATATGGTCTCTTTAATATTGGTCCGGTGCCTAGCAATAGCTCAATCAAAAACTCAATGTCTCGATCCGGTGGCATGCCTGGTAACTCCTCCAGAAATATGTCGGGGTAATCCTTCACCACTGGTACTTCCTCTTGTACAACTCCTGATAAGGAATTCACCTGAGTCCTCCTCGGCGCATGCCGGGATACATACTTGATCTCCTTCTTTCTGGGGTGGTGAGAAGAATTGATTTACTGGCGCAGTCAATGTTTCCTTCAAACTTGGTTAGCCAATCAATTCCCAGTATCACATCCAATCCTTGTGACTCCAGAACAATTAGGTCGGTGGGAAAAACATGTCTACCTATAGTTAGTGGCAATTGATAGCATCCCCTACTAGCCATATACTCCGCTCCTGGGGAACTTACTAACATAGGTGACTTAAGGGCTACGGTTGGCAGGTTATACTTATCCACAAATCCCCTTGATATGTATGAATACGATGCACCAGTATAAAAAAGAACAAGTGCAGTAAATGCATTAATCAAAAACTTACCGACAACTGCATCGGGTTGATCCTCAATCTCCTCCCCGCTAACTTGGTTCACCCGACCTTTGTTGAAGGGGCTGGGCTTCTTGGCAGAACCTCCATTGCCATTTCCATTCTTAGCTTCAGGACATTCAGTAGCATAATGTCCGGTCTTCTAGCACTTGAAACGGGTAATGTGGCTCAGATCCCTCTTGGCTGGTGTTGAAGGGTTGGAACAGTTCTGGCTGCTGCTTCCTCCATTCTCATTGCCATTCTTGGGGCCACTGTGGTTGTGCGAACTTGCTCCATTGTGCGTATGTCCTCCATGGTTATGGCCTCCATGGTTGTGGTTATGTCCTCCTGAGTACGGGGAATAACGGGGCTTCTACTGAGCTCCTGCGGTGTACCTCCCCTGTCCATACTTCCTCTTGCAATTATCAATCTGTTGCTGCTTGCCTTCAATCATGAGAGCCTGTCTACCAACTCCTGGTAGTTGTTGAATGTTGCCACCATCAACTGCATGCTCAACTCATCATTGAGTCCTTCAAGAAACTTCTCTTGCTTAGCAGCATCTGTGGCTATGTCATCAGGGGCATAACATGCTAACTTGCTAAACTCATCCACATACTGGCCCACTGTACGTCCTCCTTGGCGCAAGTTATGAAACTCGCGCTTCTTCATGCTCATAGCTCCTGCTGAAACATGGGCAGTGTGGAAAGCCTGCTAAAACTGATCCCATGTAACGGTGTCAATGGGGTAAGTGGCAGTGAAATTCTCCCACCAAGATGCTACGGGTCCATCAAGTTGGTGTGCGGCAAAACGCACTCTCTCCGCATCTGTGCATCCTGCAGTGGTAAGCTCTCTTCCAATCTTGCGGAGCCAATCATCTGCAACAATCTGCTCGGTGCTGCTAGAGAACATTGGCGGATTCAACCTTAGAAAGTGGGCTAGGTGGTTAACAGGGGGGGGGGTGGTGGTGGGTTGTTGTTGTTGTTGTTGCCTTGGTTCTGGTTCTGAACTAGTATCTGCATCAAGGCATTCTGCTGCTGGATCAACTGAGTGAGCTTCGGTGGGAAGGCAAATCCATTGTCAGGTCTCGGAGGCATCTGATGGGTTATAAGGGGTGAGAAAACAGAATAGAATGAGGTCTAAGAGAGATCACTACCCATATGCTCATGAGACAAACACAATCAATTCACTTCATTCCATAGCACACAAGGTCACACAATCGGTCTAACCTATGATTAAAAACTTGATCGTTGCTAACTACTTGGAGGGAATACTACTAGTTACAATGGTGGTCATCTAGAAATTTTCATCAGAGGAAGACTCCATGATATCTGCTCCAGCTTCGTCGACGTAGTCGTCTTCACTGTCATCACTTGCATCACTATCCGTGTCGGTGTCGTCCAGGATGATGTAGTCCTCCGAACGGATCTCCGTTGCTCGCTTGATATTCTCGGCTGATATTCCCATCTTCTTCTTCATGTCTTCTTGCTTCTCCAGTAGTACAACAATCTCTTCCTCGTGTCCATCGCGTGTAGACTTGAGTTCCTGTTCTAGCTCATTGTTTCTCTTCACCAGTTTCTTGATCTTCTTCATGTGGATAATTTGTTGATTCTCTTGTCGACGAATATGATCTCCCATCTCTTGAATGTAGGCTACAATTGATCCATCCCTCCTGGTACGAATCATCTCCCATTTGTCATCTCAGCGGCCACATATCTGATAAACGGTATTCTCCAGCTCCTTGTGATACACTTCACATATGCGTCCGAAAGCGATATGGGCTGCCATGCTCTTTCCTATACTCCACCATGGTGCATCCAGGTAGAAATCAATAGGCTCCATTGTTGGCGCAAATTTCCTCCGAGGTACCCAGACTTTGATCTTCCAGCGCTCCTCTTCTGGTACAGATGTAGAGAAAGTCCCCCGTGAAGCTTTGTAGTCCAATGTTTAAATACGTAGTGACTTCCTTCAAGTGGCGTCCGAAAGGGGTGTCGTCATCCAACTAAGTGAACATGTTCCTAGTATCCGTCATATATAGAGTAGAAAGAGAGGAGAATTAGAAATGAGTAGAGAAGAGAAAATCACGTGGCTATTCTAGTGGTCGCGTCCTACAGTCAGCGTGTGCTCTGATACCATCTTGTAGCGACCAGACCTCAAACGATCAAGTCTCTGTGCATCAGTGTCATCCTTGGATCGGTGATGCTGACATGCATAGTACTCGAGGAATTATAACAGAGTTTCAATCACACACTTATTACATCAAGTCCTCATAAAGAGTATGATTACACAAAAATATCATGGCTGAAGGCCATCTAAACTAAATAACAGCGGAAGCTTCGAAGGTAAATGAGTCCATCAACTCCAATGGCATAGATGAGTGCAAGACAAACGACCTATCACACCTTATTCATCGCCTGGGTAGTCTGCAACATGAGACGTTGCAGCCATGTAGGTCAGCACATTGAATATGCTGGCAGAGTTACACTGTAAAGCAATGGAATGCAAGAACTACATCTACATACAATATTTGGCTGGTGGAGGTTGTAAGTTTATGGTTTTGCATAAAGCTAGTTTTTCCCTACAACAAAGGAATAAATTTATTTAACTACTCCCAAGTTGCCCAATATTTGAGAAGGTAACCCCAACTCAAATCCCAATTAAAGAGTATCATCATTAACCCAATTCAAATTAATTATAGTAACGTGATGAGATCACATCAATAGATTCAAGTACTAGATACTCAAGATGTCCTTAACTGGGGGCACGGCTAATCATGATTAGTTTATACACTCTCTAGAGGTTTGCGCACTTTTCCCCACAAGACTCGACCGCATCCATGATCGGATGATTGAGACATAGTCTTTCTGAAGCACTTACTCTCTACTCCAGGGGGACTGGTACACCTACTTTCCCCTACATCTGCTAGTCCACCTCTTCAAGAGCTCACATAACTTACTCAACTATGCCAGAGCCCATAATGGCTTGTGGCTGCACACAGAAGTTTCTAGCATGAATAATCTTATGATCCCTTTGAGCCTAGGTGGCATTCCATAGGAAAAATCACACGGGTACTCCGGGGTTTCCCAAAAATAGGCAACACTGGGTTCCCTAGGTGCCTCAACCAATCCACCCAGATGTATATTAAAGTTGCCACCTTAATGTTATCCATGATTAAATAACTCTCAAACTTCCATGTGTGAATCACGATCCAATCCCCGTCTACGAGCATGGCTAAGCTATAATAAGCATAACTTATATTCTCGGGGTGATCCAAAGGTGTTAGGTTCCTAAGGGAGTCCTGGATTATGGGGTCCTCAGACAGCCGTACTATATAAATTGGCCGGACTGTTGGTCTATGAATATACAAGATAGAAGACTTCGTCCCGTGTTCGGGTGGGACTCTCCTTTGCGTGGAAGGCAAGCTTGGCGATTTGGATATGTAAATTCCCTTCTCTGTAACCGACCTTATGTAACCCTAGCCCCCTCCGGTGTCTATATAAACTGAAGGGTTTAGTCCATAGGACAACAACAATCATAATCATAGGCTAGCTTCTAGGGTTAGCCTCTACGATCTCATGGTAGATCCACTCTTGTAATCAAGATCAATCAAGCAGGAAGTAGGGTATTACCTCCATAGAGGGGGCCCGAACCTGGGTAAACATCGTGTGTTTCCATTAGCCTTAGATGCACAGTTCGAGACCCCCTACTCGAGATCCGCCGGTTTTGACACCGACATTGGTGCTTTCATTGAGAGTTCCACTGTGACGTCGAAGATAGGGTTGATGGCTCGCCTTGTTATCAAGGACAACATCACCTCCGGGGGAGCCCTGGCCTCAGGCCAAACCCTCCGGCTGGGCGGCTTCGTTATGACCGCTCGTTCGGCCGTCGGGCCGATGATGACTTCTTGGCTTATCGAAAATCGTCTCCACAACAGCTCGGAATACGCCGAGAAGATGGATCCGACGGAGTTATCGTCCTTGAACAAGCTCCTGGATTGCATCGTCGCCTTGGGAGTCGCTACGGACTACGATCGGATTGGGCTTAAACCTGATCAGAGGGAGATTAACTCTCCATCGATCACCCATCAGATAGCGGTGGTGGAGGAGCAATGCAACAACTCTTCCCCTATAATTAGGACGGACTATGTCCGGATTACCGAGCTCACTGAGCCGGATACCCACTCGCGGGAAGACATGCCCCGAACTCCGGACTTAGAATCGGACTGTGGGCCAGAAAAATTAGTTGACATCCCGGAACCCGAACTATTAAGCTCGGTAGCTCCTCAAGCTCTGGGTCCTAGATCGGGTCAGGGTTCGGACTTAAATCCGCCCACCCACCCAGATACAAGCGATCTTTCCCACATCAGACAACAGTCCCAAGAGACAGTACATCACTTTTGGGCCAGATTCCTCCTTGCAATGAACAAGGTTAAGGACTATCGCGATGAAGACGCAATCTCATTATTTTGCAAAAATTGCACGGACAAGGGAATCCTTAACGCCATAAATCGCCATCACGTATCACACTTTGCTGACTTGGCGGCCATAGTACAGAAGTACTGCGCGATGGAAAGCGCCTGGAAAACTTAGGCAGCCTTTTGGGACCCACTGGCTCTCACTAAACCCCTCGTCCGAACAAAAAGGGTGCACCCCCGTAGGTTACCAGATCCAAACACGAAGAAACTGAAGCCCACTACTGGGCGCGGAACTGTGTTGGAGGGATGGCTCGATAGGCCATGCAAAATAAACACCACACAGGATACCGTACCAACACACAGCCTTAGAGCATGTTGGATACTTCGACAGGTGGCCAAGAGCGGCGAGGATCTCCTCATCAACAACACCGCAGAGCATCATCCCATGGAAAACAGCAATACTACAGTATTGACAGTCTTCCAGACTTTCGGCTCGAATAACAGGCGCAAGAGAGCACTCTGTAGCCTCGTCGAAGTCTGCCAAGTGGCAGCAGTAAACCCTTGGAACGACACGGCTATAACTTTCAATGCCAGTGACGAACCGCAATTCCGAACAGTTCGGGCACCAGCCGCTTTGGTCCTTAGTCCAATCGTGGACGGCTTCTGGCTTACCAAAGTGCTCATGGACGGCGGCGGCGGACTAAACCTTGTTTACGAGGAAACTCTCAATAAAATGGAAATAGACAGGAGCCGCATTGAACCAAGCAGCACGACCTTCCGGGGAATTATTCCTAGTCGAGAGGCATGATGTGCGGGAAAAATCACACTCGATGTGGTATTTGGCACGCTGGAGAATTATAGGTCCGAAGAGATAACATTTCAAGTGGCCCCTTTCAATAGTGGATACCATGCCCTGTTAGGGCGGGACGCATTCGCAAGCTTCCAAGCTATACCCCATTACGGGTACATGAAGCTCAAGATGCCTGGGCCCAATGGAATCATCACTCTTGCCAGTGATCCAGACATAGCACTCCACGCCAAAAACAAAACCGCCGCCCTGGCCCTCAAGGCATTATCTGAAGCCCTTGCAACCGAAGAATTAACTGCATTACACTCCATAGTGGACAAGGACGATGTGATACTCGATAAACGATCCAAGTCCACCTCCTTTAAACCAGCGGACGAAATAGTCAAATTCCAAGTCCACCCAATGGACGTCACAAAGACAACATCCATCGGGGCACGGCTGGACCCCACAATCGACGCCGCACTGTGGGCGTTTTTACGCGAGAATTGGGATATCTTCGCCTAGCACCCCTCAGACATGCCAGGGATCCCACACAGGCTGGCCAAGCATGGCCTCAACATATTGAAGGGATATAAGCCGGTCAAGCAGACACTACGGCGCTTTTCAGAACCCAAATGACAAGCTATGGCAGAGGAGCTATCCAAGTTACTCGAAGCCGGATTCATCAGAGAAATAGAACACCCGGATTGGCTAGCAAACCTGGTGATGGTACCAAAGAAGGACAAATCCTGGCGCCTATGTGTCGATTTCAAGGATGTCAATAAGGCTTGCCCTAAGGATCCCTTCCCTCTCCCCCACATTGATCAGATTATCAATGCTACCGCAGGACACGACTCATTGTGTTTCCTCAATGCATACTCAGGATACCATCAAATCAAGATAACGGAGTCTGATCAAGCCGCAACAACATTTATCACCCCATACGGCCCCTTTTGCTTCAACACTATGCCTTTATGGCTCAAAAACGCCGGTGCTACCTACCAACGCATGATTCGAATGGAGAAACAAATCGGCAAAATAGTTGAAGCATATGTGGATGACGTGGTCATCAAGACCAGGCATGTCGAGTCTTTAATAGACGATCCGAGGCTCACATTCGACAACCTCCGAACATATGACATCAAGCTCAATCCGGAAAAATGTGTTTTCGGCGTTCCCGCCGGAAAGCTGCTCGGCTTCATCATTTTCAACAGAGGAATTGAAGCAAACCCAGCTAAAATCCGAGATTTGTCACAGTTGGCTACCCCAACAGATCTCAAATAAATACAGAAACTAACTGGATGCGTGGTAGCCTTCAGTCGCTTTATCTCTAGATTGGTAGAAAAGGCATTACCACTTTATCGCCTTCTTCGATGAACCGAACACTTCGAGTGGACGGACGCGGAGACGGCCGAACTGGAAGAAATAAAGGCTCTTTTAGCAAGCAACCCAATCCCGGCAGCACCAAACGTTGGTGAACCCATGTAGTTATACATAGCTGCAACACACCAAGTTGTGAGTGCAGTGCTCATGATCGAACGAGAGGAGGACGGACACAAGTTCCCGCTTCAAAAGCCGGTATACTACGTATCCACTATCCTCACACCATGCAAATCTTAGTACCCCCATTATCGAAAAATAGCATACGCGGTCTTCATGGCATCCCGGAAACTACGACACTACTTTCAAGAGTGTTCAATCACAGTGGCCTCCGAAGTAAACTCAATGACATAATAAACAACCGCGATGCAACGGGCCGGATTGCTAAGTGGGCCATCGAGCTCCTCCCATTCGACATAACATACAAACCATGGCGGGCCATTAAATCGCAAGTACTAGCTGACTTCATCACCGAATGGACAGAGGTCGAACTCCCTAAAGAGTACGGCGCATACTCCAACTGGATCGTGCACTTCGACGGCTCTAAAATGCTGGTAGGTCTGGGAGCAGGTGTTGTCCTAACATCCCCCACTGGAGATACAGTCCAATACGTACTCCAAATATACAAACTCCAACAATGCAGCTGAATACGAGGCTTTGTTGCATGGTCTTCGGATGGCTGTCTCCATGGGCATCCATCGCCTGGAAGTGCGTGGGGATTCAAACCTCGCAATATCTCAAATAAATGGAGACTTCGATGCCAAGGATCCGAAAATGGCGGCTTACCGAAACGCCGTCCCTAAAATGTCAGCTCAATTCGAGGGGCTTGAATTCCATCATGTGGTTCTTGAAAACAATCAAGCGCCGGGTGTTCTTGCCCGCATCGATGCTAAGCGCGACCCTGTCCCACCTAAAATCTTTCTGGAAAGGCTTTTCAAGCCATCCATGTCGTGGAAAGGGGAGACCGGCAAAACCAGTCCGGATCTGACCACAACCCCAGATTCCGAACACACTAACATAATCGGAGGCTCCGCCACCGAAATAACACCCTCGGCCCATCTCATAATGGCCATTATCGCCCCATGGACCAAACCATTCTTAGCCTACCATAATAGGCAAGAACTCCCTATAGATCAAAATGAGGCACGCTGCATAGTGCGGCGCTCTAAAGCCTACAAAGTCCATGAGGGAGAGCTTTATAAGAAAAGCGCTACTGAAGTACTTCAAAGATGTATCTCCGAGGAGGAGGGACAGTAGCTCTTGGCTGAAATTCACGCCCGACTCGGGGGTCACCACGCCGCAGCTCCGGCCCTTGTAAGCAAGGCCTTCCGTACAGGTTTCTACTGGCCGACGGCCCGAGCAGACGCATAGGACCTTGTCCAACATTGCGTCGGATGCCATCTTTTCGCCAACCAAAGCCATATGCCGCCCACCGCTCTTCAAAGAATCCCCATAACTTGGCCTTTTGCGGTTTGGGGGCTGGATATGGTCGGACCCCTTAAAGGAGGAAGCCATAAGAAAAAAAATACTTGTTGGTCATGGTAGATAAATTCACCAAATGTATAAAGGCCAAACCAGTTAAAATGGCCGAATCCAGACCAGTGATAGACTTCATATCGGGTGTTGTCCACCGTTATGGTGTCCCCCACAGCATCATCGCCGACAACGACTCCAATTTCACAGCCGATGTGGTGAAAACTTGGTGCGGCAACATGGGCATTAAGCTCGATTAGGCCTCCGTCTATCACCCTCAAACAAACGGTCAAGTCGGACGAGCCAATGGTCTTATTATGAGCGGCATTAAACCCAGACTAGTGCGATCCCTAAAAGAATCAGACACACACTGGGTCGAGGAGCATGACTCCGTACTCTAGGGGCTGCTGACCACGCTGAATCACACTATCGGATATACACCCTTCTTCATGGTGTACGGCGCAGAGGCTGTATTGCCCTGCGATATTATTCATGACTCACCTCGAGTGCGCATGTGTGAAGAGAGAGAAGTCGAGCTTGATCGGCAGGACAGTTTAGATGCCCTGGAGGAGGAGCGCGACGTCGCAAAAGCCCGTTCCGCATTTTATCAACAACAGGCTCGCAGGTATCAAAGCAGAGAAGTACGGGCCAAAACTTATAATATTGGCGAACTCGTTCTACGTCTACCGGAGAAGAAAAAGGACAAGCTCAAGCCCAAGTGGGAGGGTCCCTTCATTATTGACAAAGTTCTCACTGGAGGAGCGTACCGTCTGCATGATGCATCAGATAATCAACTCGAGCCTAACCCATGGAATGCGGCCAGACTCCGAAGGTTCTATGCCTAGAGCCGAACTCTTTGTTCGTCTCCTTCTCTTTGCTCTTTTCGATTTAACTTTTAGCTCTCTTTTTGCTCTTTCTTTTGTAGCTCTAAAGCTTTAGTGTGGCTGGACCACACACTCGTGATGCACTAATCTTCAAGTACGTGCGATCATTATACATGGGGCTTCTTATACAGAAGCTTATTGCAAACACTTTTCGAGCATAAAACTCATCACATATGTGTCCTTTTTTCCATATGTGCCTTTTCCCTGCCATTATATGCATCGATATGACTTAAGTTTTGGCGAAGCTGGGTTGCCTGGCTCTTGTGCTTATGCCCTACATTCCCGTTAGTTTGGCTAGGGCATAAAGGGAGCACCTCTGCGATTGTTACTGCAGGGTACTCTGGATGTATACCTCAGACTGGGTGAAGCCGAAAGCTAGCATTCTTAAGGGAATATTCGGTCGGCGGATTAAACACGTGCCTTATTTATAACACTATGAACCCCCAGATGTCAAATATACTATGATTTTTAAATCACAGATCGGACATGCACGTTAATGCATGCACACCCAGTGAAAGGAACCCTTAACGAAACTATTCTCTCTGGAAGATGTTTCTTACTATCGATGTAATATAACATAGCTAGTTGGGTACTTTTCTATTCAAGCAACTATGACCCCTATGCCTGGTTTCCACTCGTACCCCAGTTTTACATTACTGAGCGGGTATTCGGAAATACTCCGGACTGTCGGGTCCGGAGGCCGAAGCGAAAAGGTCTGCCATGACAAATGATTTACAATCCGGCTAGGGACAAACTTGACCTTTGAAGTACATAGTCATTTTGACTTAAAAACTTCCTCTTCTATGCCATCCAACAGGTTGTCTAGCTTACTATCCTGTTGGTAATACTTGGCCGCTAATTATACCTGGTCGTATACCAGACTAACTGGAATTTCTTTCCCATCTGACCCTACAGGGCCGACCCGGGCCATATGATTCGGATCGAGCTTGGTGTACCGTGTTTTCACCATGGCCCAAGCCTCCATCGCACCTTCTCGACAGGCCGATATCTTCCATGGTCGGAACCGCCACCGCGCTCCCTTGAATAGCTGTACGAGCTCCTCCGTACTTCCTGGTAGGAAGGCAGATGGCCACAAGGCCTTGGCTACACTCCGCATCACGTGCCGAACTTGCTCGTGCAGTTGCGAAAGCTCTTGTAGCATATCACCTGAGGATCCGGGCATCTCCTCTTCGGGACGGCTAGTCAGCATACCTACAGACATAACTCTGTTAGTTCGTTTCTTCGCCGAACTATAAAAATGTTCGTTCAAGCACATACTAAAAATGCCGCGTTGAAGCCTTTTATTTTCCTTCACAGAGTCAGCCGGCTGGGCCCGAACATCTTTCAATTCTACGCCCAGCCGGGTATTGGCATCTTGAAGATCGTTTTTCTCCTGCCTGACCCGTGTAAGTATACGCTCACCAGCATCTTGATGTCTTTGAGCTCTCTGTTCATCCTCTTGTAGGATCTCCAGATTCACTCCGGGATTATCTGTGGAATCTACTATCAGATCTGCAACGTATCAACACCGCTGGTATACGTGATTACGTTTTTTTCCTCGATAGAGAGAAATATTACCAGTTGAGGCCTTCTTGGATTCCTCTAGTTCGGCAGTTGTGGCCCTTAGCTGGGTTTGACACTTCTCCAGCTCTTGAGACAACAGGTTATTCTTCTTTGTGAGAACCTACTCATTCAATGATCCTTAAATCAGTTGTACCAACTGTTTCATGTCTCAGGGGCTACTGATATACATAATTATCAGATTTTACTTACATGTATATCTGGTCTATGGCTCTAGCAAGCCCATCTCGAGCAGCTCAGATGTATGCATCACCCGAGTTAAAGGCATTGAAAGCCTCTTCGGAAAAATCAGGGTCGCGGAGTGCGGCCCGCCGACGCCGATGATTCATGGCGCTCTCCACTTCGAAATTTGTAGCGGGTATTCTATCCGAATCCTCTATATGAGGGCTGTCCGGTGTCACCTCCGTGCTAGCCTTTGCCCTCGAGACCGGTTCCGGAATCCGGCTTGTAGAGGCATGACGGGTAGGATCCCCGGACATAGTCCGGCAGATGTTCTTTCTGCCAAGACACAACGGATAGTGTCATACTTTAAGATGACAACCACGGAGCTTGTTTAAAACCATACCTCTTTGATGATGGCTCTGCCATGCTTCTGTTCGCCTACCTTTTTGGAAGCCTACCCGGCTTGGGCGCCCCTTGTTGGTGAGTCGCGTCGGGTTCGGCATGGCGCGCCGATCGCCTTCCCTTTAAAGCGTAAGAATTGTGCGGTGGGTAAGGCAGAAAGAGTGAATCCTTTTCGAAGGATAAGTCTCCTGCTTACTTACATGTGATACAGGGAGGAGCCCGGGATAGTCGGTGATGATGGCCACTTCGGTGTCGTCACAGCTCGCCTGGTAAAACACCCCTTCGCCAAACTCCACGAATATGTCCGTATCCTCTTCGAATCCGGGGTCAAGGGCCCGGTTCTCATCCTCTGGCTGAGGAGCCAGGCTGTGGATCTCCTTGGTAATTTTCCGCCATTCCTGTTATAGATGGACGGATTAAATATTTATGATAAAGGACTGGGGGAATGAATAAAGTTCAGTAATGGATAGCAACTCACCCTGCTGGGAGGGTTGTACATGGAAAATCCGTCCCATGGCTTAATGCGGATGAACTCCTCTTCTTCTCCTTTGAGTAAATCGGACATTATTTTCACCAGAGCGGTGGTGGAGTCCGGGCCTTTCCGTACGTAGTGGGTGGCTTCGTCTTCTCTGTTGAAGTGCCACATTGGATGCCTCGGTACTAGAGTGGCTGTACCCCCCGCATTATGCATATTGCCATAACCTCGATTATTATTAATCTGGATTGAGCAAGCATTTTTATCTTGCTCATCAATTGAAGGACCTCCCTGCTATCTTCCTCCCTGAGGCTCCGGGGATGCCAGCTGAGGCGTTTCTTTAGCGGAGCATTTTAAACTCAGGAAGACCCATTCAGATTGGGTCAGGAAAGGAGACGTCCTCTATATAAAACCACTCAGAAGGCCATTCTTTGGATGCCTTCTTCGGTGTGTCGATAGGTATCCGGTCCCGACGATGCGACATATCTCGGCTCCGCCCACTTGGGATATTGATCCCTCTTGATTGCCAGGGATGAGACAGAACAGCTTCTTCCATAGCTCGAAATGGGCTTCATAGCCTAGAAATTACTCGCAGAGAGCAACATAACCTGCGATATGTAGGATGGAGGCAGGGGTAAAATTGTGCAGCTGGAGTCCATAGTACTCCAGGAGTCCGCGGAGGAACGGATGGGTTGGAAATCCAACACCCCTCAGCAAGTAAGGAACAAGACACACTCGCTCCCCTTGGATGGATTGGGAAAATCCTTCGCTTGCTCTCCGCCATCAAAAGAAGCCAGTCCGGCTCGGACAGGGACTAGATATGCAGGAGGGAGAAACCCTGGGTCTGCAACTTCACCAATTATTCGTGGGATACGGTATACTTCTCCCAATTGCCTGGCTTGACGCTGTGAGGGCAGGAGGAGAATCTACGAGCGCTGGCCATGTTGGAATGGTTTTTACGGGTGCGCTTTGATGATTCCTCGCTTGGGGAAGATGGTGTGGATTGGATCTGAAGATCCCCGTCTCTTTAAATAGACAATTTACTTACATGGTTAGGGTGGCAAGTGTAAAAATGCCCTGACTTCTCACATTCGCTCGACACATGGAAGCTGGAATTATTGGAGTATGGAAGCCGAGGAACATGGCATTAAATGGGAAGTCGGACACTGCGCTTTACTACATGTACTTCGAAGAGTTCGAAGAAGGAACCCACCTTGCAATGCCGAAGGCAATCTGCGTGAGTGCGTGACAGACTCATCGTCATTGAAGCCTGGTTCGGGGGCTACTGAGGGAGTCCTGGATTATGGGATCCTCGGACAGTCAGACTATATACATTGGCTGGATGATACGTCCATTTTGCATCATGCTTTCATATTGATATTTATTGCATTATGGGCTGTTATTACATGATATATCACCATACTTACGCCTACTCTCTCTTATTTTACAAGGTTTACATGAAGAGGGAGAATGCCGGCAGCTGGGATTCTGGGCTGGAAAAGGAGCAAATATTAGAGACCTATTCTGCACAGCTCCAAAAGTCCTGAAACTCCACGAAAGTCATTCCTGGAATTAATAAAAAATATTGGCGAAAGAATTAGCGTCAGGGGGCCCACACCCTGTCCATGAGGGTGGGGCGGCCCCCCTAGGGGGCGCCCTCCTGCCTCGTGGCCCCCCTGACAGCCTTACGGTGGCCATCTTCTGCTATATGAAGTCTTTTACCCTAGAAAAAATCATAAGAAAGCTTATGGGACGAAACTCCGCCGCCACGAGGAGGAACCTTGGCGGAACCAATCTAGGGCTCCGGCAGAGTTGTTCTGCAGGGGAAACTTCCCTCTGAGAGGGGGAAATCATCACCATCGTCATCACCAACGATCCTCTCATTGGGAGGGGGTCAATCTCCATCAACATCTTCACCAACACCATCTCCTCTCAAACCCTAGTTCATCTCTTGTATCCAATCTTTGTACCAAAACCTCAGATTGGTACATGTGGGTTCCTAGTAGTGTTGATTACTCCTTGTAGTTGATGCTAGTTGGTTTATTTGGTGGAAGATCTTATGTTCAGATCCTTAATTCATATTAATACCCCTCTGATTATGAACATGAATATGATTTGTGAGTAGTACGTTTGTTCCTGAGGACATGGGAGAAATCTTGCTATAAGTAGTCATGTGAATTTGGTATTCATTCGATATTTTGATGAGATGTATGTTGTCTCTCCTCTAGTGGTGTTATATGAACGTCGACTACATGATACTTCACCATTGTTTGGGCCTAGAGGAAGGCATTGGGAAGTAATAAGTAGATGATGGGTTGCTAGAGTGACAGAAGCTTAAACCCTAGTTTATGCGTTGCTTCGTAAGGGGCTGATTTGGATCCATATGTTTCATGCTATGGCTAGGTTTACCTTAATAGTTCTTTTGTAGTTGCGGATGCTTGCAATAGGGGTTAATCATAAGTGGGATGCTTGTCCAAGAAAGGGCGGTACCCAAGCACCGGTCCACCCACATACCAAATTATCAAAGTAACGAACGCGAATCATATGAGCGTGATGAAAACTAGCTTGACGATAATTCCCATGTGTCATCGGGAGCGCTTTTCACATATAAAAACTTGTCCAGGCTTGTCATTTGCTACAAAAAGGACTGGGCCACCTTGCTGCACCTTACTTACTTTCATTGCTTGTTACCCGTTACAAATTACCTTATGACAAAACTATCTATTACCGATAATTTCAGTTCTTGCAGAGAATACCTTACTGAAAATTGCTTATCATTTCCTTCTGCTCCTTGTTGGGTTCGACACTCTTACTTATCGAAAGGACTACGATAGATCCCCTACACTTGTGGGTCATCAAGACTCTTTTCTGGCGCCTTTGCCGGGGAGTGAAGCGCCTTTGGTAAGTGGAATTTGGTAAGGAAACATTTATATAGTGTGCTGAAATTTACTATCACTTGTTACTATGGAAACTAATCCTTTGAGGGGCTTGTTCAGGGTATCTTCACCCTGACCAGTAGAGCAAAGAGTTTCTCCTCAGCCTACTGAACCTACTGAAAATGTTTACTTTGAAATTCCTTCGGGTATGGTAGAAAAACTGCTAGCTAATCCTTTTACAGGAGATGGAACATTACATCCCGACTTGCACCTAATCTATGTGGATGAAGTTTGTGGATTATTTAAGCTTGCAGGTATGCCTGAGGATGTTATTAAGAAGAAGGTTTTCCCTTTATCTTTGAAGGGAGACGCATTGACATGGTATAGTCTATGTGATGATATGGGATCCTGGGACTATAAACGATTGAAATTGGAATTTGACCAGAAGTTTTATCCTATGAATCTTGTTCATCATGATCGTAATTATATATATAATTTTTGGCCTCGCGAAGGAGAAACCATTGCTCAAGCTTGGGGGAGGCTTAAGTCAATGTTATATTCATGCCCCAATCATGAGCTCTCAAGAGAAATGATTATTCAAAACTTTTATGCTCGGATTTCTCTCAACAATCGCTCCATGCTCGATACTTCTTGTGTTGGGTCTTTTATGATGAAGACTATTGAATTCAAATGGGATTTATTGGAAAGAATTAAATGCAACTCTGAAGATTGGGATCTCAACAAAGGTAAGGAGTCAGGTATGACACCTAAATTTGATTGTGTTAAATCTTTTATGGATACCAATGTCTTCCATGAGTTTAGCACTAAATATGGATTTGACTCTGAGATAGTAGCTTCTTTCTGTGAATCATTTGCTACTCATGTTGACCTCCCTAAGTAGAAGTGGTTTAAATATAATCCTCCCACTAAAGTAAAAGTAGTTTCACCTATTATAGTTGAAGAAAAAACTATCACTTATAATGATCCTATTGTTCCTTCCACTTATATTGAGAAACCACCTTTCCCTGTTAGAATAAAGGATCATGCTAAAGCTTCAACTGTGCTTTGTAAGAGTAATACTAGAACATATACACCACCTGAGAAAATTAAAGTTGAACCTAGTATTGTTGTGGTTAAAGATCTCTTGGCTGATAATATTGATGGGCATGTCATTTATTTCTGTGATGAAGCTGCTAGAATTGCTAGACCCGATGCTAAGAAACATAGACCTGTAGTAGGCATGCCTGTTATTTCTGTTAAAATAGGAGATCATTGTTATCATGGCTTATGTGATATGGGTGCTAGTGCCAGTGCAATACCTTATTCCTTATATCAAGAAATTATGCATGATATTGCACCTGCTGAGGTAGAAGAAATTGTTACAATTAAGCTTGCCAATAGAGATACTATTTCACCAATTGGGATTGTTAGAGACGTTGAAGTCTTGTGTGGGAAAGTTAAATATCTTGCTGATTTTCTTGTTCTTGGTTCCCCACAAGATGACTTTTGTCCCATTATATTTGGTAGACCCTTCTTGAATACTGTTAATGCTAAGATAAACTATGAAAAAGATATTGTTACAATTGGTTTGGATGATATGACTCATGAGTTTAATTTTGCTAAATTTTGTAGACAACCCCATGATAAAGAATTGCCTAGTAAGGATGAAATTGTTGGTCTTGCTTCTATTGTCATGCCTCCTAATGATCCTTTAGAACAATACTTGCTAGACCATGAAAATGATATGTTTATGAATGAAAGAAGGGATATAGATGAAGTATTCTTTAAACAGGGTCCTATTTTGAAACACAACTTACCTGTTGAAATCCTAGGGGATCCTCCACCACCCAAGGGTGATCCCATGTTCGAGCTTAAACCATTACCTGGTACTCTTAAATATACTTATCTTGATGAGAAGAAGATATATCCTGTTATTATTAGTGCTAACCTTTCAGAACAGGAAGAGGAAATATTATTGAAAACTCTGAAGAAGCACCGTGCTGCTATTGGATATACTCTTGATGATCTTAAGGGCATTAGTCCCACTCCGTGTCAACACAAAATAAAACTGGAGGAAGACGCCAAACCAGTTATTGATCACCAACGACGGTTAAATCCTAAGATGAAGGAAGTGGTAAGAAAGGTAATACTAAAGCTCCTAGAGGCATGTGTAATTTATCCCGTTGCTGATAGTAAGTGGGTAAGTCCTGTCCATTGTGTCCCAAAGAATGGAGGTGTTACTGTCGTTCCTAATGATAAAGATGAATTGACCCTGCAAAGAATTATTACAGGTTATAGGATGGTAATTGATTTCCACAAATTAAATAAAGCTACTAAGAAGGATCATTACCCTTTACCTTTTGTTGATCAAATGCTAGAAAGATTATCCAAACATACACATTTTTGCTTTCTAGATGGTTACTCTGGTTTCTCTCAAATACCTGTGTCAGCGGAGGATCAAGAAAAGACCACTTTTACTTGCCCTTTCGGTACTTCTGCTTATAGACTTATGCCTTTTGGTTTATGTAATGCACCTGCTACCTTTTAAAGATGCATGATGGATATATTCTCTGACTTTTATGAAAAGATTTGTGAGGTATTCATGGATGATTTCTCCGTTTATGGATCCTCTTTTGATGATTGCTTGAGCAACCTTGAATGAGTTTTGTAGAGATGTGAAGATACTAGTCTTGTTTTGAATTGGGAGAAGTGCCACTTTATGGTTAATGAAGGCATTGTCTTGGGGCATAAAATTTCTAAAATAGGTATTGAAGTTGATAAAGCTAAAGTTGATGCCATTGAAAAGATGCCGTGTCCCAAGGACATCAAAGGTATAATAAGTTTCCTTGGTCATGCCAATTTTTATAGGAGGTTCATTAAGGACTTTTCTAAAATTTCTAGGCCTCTAACTAATCTATTACAAAAAGATATTCCTTTCGTCTTCGATGATGATTGTGTAGAAGCATTTGAAATACTTAAGAAAGCTTTGATTACTACACCTATTGTTCAGCCACCTGATTGGAATTTACCCTTTGAAATTATGTGGGATGCTAGCGATTATGTCGTAGGTGCTGTTCTAAGATAAAGAGTTGATAAGAAACTAAATGTTATTCAATATGCTAGTAAAACTCTAGACAGTGCCCAGAGAAATTATGCTACTACTGAAAATGAATTTTTAGCGGTTGTATTTGCTTGTGATAAGTTCAGACCTTATATTGTTGATTCTAAAGTAACTATTCACACTGATCATGCCGCTATTAAATATCTTATGGAAAAGAAAGATGCTAAACCTATACTTATTAGATGGGTTCTCTTGCTACAAGAATTACATATTATTGATAGAAAGGGAGCTGAGAACCCCGTTGCAGACAACTTGTCTAGGTTAGAGAATATTCTTGATGACCCACTCCCTATTGATGATAGCTTCCCTAATGAACAATTAGATGTCATAAATGCTTCTCGTACTACTCCATGGTATGCTAATTATGCTAATTACATTATTGCTAAATTCATACCACCTAGTTTTACATACTAGCAAAAGAAAAAGTTTTTCTACGATTTAAGACATTACTTCTGGGATGAACCGCACCTTTATAAAGGAGTAGATGGTGTTATTAGATGTTGTGTACCTGAGCATGAACAGGAACAGATACTACGCAAGTGTCACTCCAAGGCATATGGAGGACACCACACGGGAGATAGAACTGCACATAAGGTATTGCAATCTTGTTTTTATTGGCCTACTTTCTTCAAAGATGCCCGTAAGTTTGTCTTGTCTTGTGATGAATGTCAAAGAACCGGTAATATTAGTAGACGTCAAGAAATGCCTATGAACTATTCTCTTGTTATTGAGCCATTTGATGTTTGGGGCTTTGATTATATGGGACCTTTTCCCGCCTCTAATGGGTATACACATATTTTAGTTGGTGTTGATTACGTTACTAAGTGGGTAGAAGCTATTCCAACTAGTAGTGCTGATCATAACACCTCTATTAAGATGCTTAAAGAAGTTATTTTTCCGAGGTTTGGAGTCCCTAGATACTTAATGACTGATGGTGGTTCACATTTTATTCATGGTGCTTTTCGTAAAATGCTTGCTAAGTATGATGTTAATCATAGAATTGCATCTCCTTATCACCCATAGTGTAGTGGCCAAGTAGAGCTGAGTAATAGGGAGCTTAAATTAATTTTGCAAAAGATTGTTAATAGATCTAGAAAGAATTGGTCCAAGAAACTTGATGATGCATTATGGGCTTACAGAACTGCATATAAAAATCCTATGGGTATGTCTCCATATAAAATGGTTTACGGAAAAGCATGTCATTTACCTCTTGAACTAGAACATAAGGCATATTGGGCTACTAAAGAGCTCAATTATGATTTCAAACTTGCCAGTGAGAAGAGGTTATTTGACATTAGCTCACTTGATGAATGGAGAACCCGAGGTTATGAAAATGCCAAACTGTTTAAGGACAAAGTTAAAAGATCGCATGCTAAAAGGATACAAAAGCGTGAGTTTAATGTAGGTGACTATGTGTTGCTTTTCAACTCTCGTTTAACATTTTTTGCAGGAAAACTTCTCTCTAAATGGGAAGTCCCCTACGTTATTGAGGAAGTCTATCGTCCCGGTGCCATAAAAATCAACAACTTCAAAGGCACAAATCCGAAGGTGGTGAACGGTCAAAGAATCAAACATTATATCTCAGGTAATCCAATAAATGTTGAAACTAATGTTATTGAAACCATAACCCCGGATGAATACATAAGGGACACATTCCAGAATGTTCCAGACTCCGAAAAGGAATAGGTACATGGTATGGTAAGTAAACCGACTCCAAAACAATTCTAACAATAATTTTTCTCCGTTTTGGAATATTTAAGAAAATAGGAAAATAAGAAGTAGTCCGGGAAGGACACGAGGCGTCCACGAGGGTGGAGGGCGTGCCCTACCCCCCTCGGCGCGCCCCCTGCCTCGTGGGCACCTCGTGTGCTCTCTGTACTCTATTTTATTGCACGATACTTCTTTTGGTCGGTAAAATATCATTATATAATCCCCCAAAGGTTTTGACCATCGTATCACGCAAATATCCTCTGTCTTTGTTTTGAGTTGTTTCTGTCGCAGGCTTGAACCATATGTCGTCCCAGGATTCAGAGGGAGAAAGCTATGTGGCTGATTACCTTGCAAACCCTAAGGTCTACGGGGACGTGGACCATTATGGTTGGACCACGAAGGAAGAAGAAGACTACGAGCCTAAGGGAAAGGAGGAGACGAGCTCAGATGAAGATGAAGTCCCATTACCTCAACTTGGGGACATGCATGTGGAATTTAAAAAGTCAAGCCTCCCTAATAGAGCAAAGAAACCTAAGATCGAGTTTATCCCTTTTCGTCTCTTGCAGGAGAACAAATAGGAACTTTGCAAAAAGATATTAAGCCTTGAGCAGGAGATCGATGATCTAACGGAGCAAAATTCTATCCTCAAATACAAATTAAGGAAGAAGCCTACATCATCAACAACTCCACCCTCTTCACCAGCAAAGGATACATAATCACATGGGTATGGGTACTCCCCTTGGCAACTGCCAAGCTTGGGGGAGGTGCCCCGGTATCGTATCACACTCCTATCTTTACCGTTTTACTTAGTTCGATCCTTTTAGTAATATCTCGATCTAGTAGAATAAAGTTTTGGTATGATTTAGTTTTGAGTTTTGCCTTACGATCCCTCTATGTAATTGAGTCCGTGAGCTATATATATAATAAAGATTAGTGTTGAGTCAAGGGCTTTGCTGTTTTGCCATGATCTTGAGGTAATAAAAAGAAAAAGAAATAATAAAAAGAAATAAAGAGATCATATTGATCTTATGGAGAGTAATGACTTCACACATAAAGAGTATGATGAATAAAATTTGTTGAGAGTTGGCAAACATAGTTTTGGTTATCGTTGCAATTAATAGGAAGTAATAAAGAAAGAGAGGTTGTCACATACAAATATACTATCTTGGACATCTTTTATGATTGTGAGCACTCATTAAAATATGACATGCTAAAAGAGTTGACGTTGGACAAGGAAGACAACGTAATGGGTTATGTTTTCTTATATTTGATATAAAGTATATTGTCATGGATCATCCAACATGTTGAGCTTGACTTTCCCTCTCATGCTAGCCAAATTCCTTGCACTAAGTAGAAATTACTTTTGCTTCCGAAATACCCTTAAACCAGTTTTTCCATGAGAGTCCACCATATCTACCTATGGATTGAGTAAGATCCCTCAAGCAAGTTGTCATGTTGTATGCAATAAAAATTGCTCTCCAAATATGTATGACTTATTAGTGTGGAGAAAATAAGCTTTATACGATCTTGTGATATGGAAGTAAGAAAAGCGACGGACTGCATAATAAAGGTCTTTGTCACAAGTGGCAATATAAAGTGACGTTCTTTTGCATTAAGATTTCGTGCATCCAACCATAAAAGCACATGAAAACCTCTGCTTCCCTTTGTGAAGGGCCTATCTTTTATTTCTGTCTTATACTTTATGCAAGAGTCATGGTGATCTTCACCTTTCCTTTTTATATTTTATCCTTTGGCAAGCACCTTGTGTTGTAAAAGATCTTGATATATATATATATATATATATATATATGTAAATATCCAATTGGATGTGAGTTAGCATGAACTATTATTGTTGACATTACCCTTGAGGTAAAAGGTTGGGAGGCAACATTATAAGCCCCTATCTTTCTTTGTGTCCGATTAAAACTCCATACCCATAAGTATTGCGTGAGTGTTAGCAATTGTGAAAGACTAAATGATGGTTGAGTATGTTGACTTGCTGAAAAGCTCTTATATTGACTCTTTCCGATGTTGGGATAAATTGCATTTGCTTCAATGACCAAGATTATAATTGTTAGTTTTCAATGAAGTTTTTGAGTCATACTTGACATTGTGAATAGATTGCTACTTTAACATAAGAAATCATATGACAAAAAATATATATGTTGTTGTTATAAGAATGATCATGATGCCTCATGTCCGTATTTTTATTTTATCGACACCTCTATCTCTAAACATGAGGACATATTTTTCGATATCGGCTTCCGCTTGAGGACAAGCGAGGTCTAAGCTTGGGTGAGTTGATACGTCCATTTTGCATCATGCTTTCATATTTATATTTATTGCATTATGGGCTGTTATTACATAATATATCACAATACTTATGCCTATTCTCTCTTATTTTACAAGGTTTACATGAAGAGGGAGAATGCCGGCAGCTGGGATTCTGGGCTGGAAAAGGAGCAAATATTAGAGACCTATTCTCCACAGCTCCAAAAGTCCTGAAATTCCATGAAAGTCATTTATGGAATTAATAAAAAATACTGGCGAAAGAATCAACGCCAGGGGCCCCACACCCTGTCCACAAGGGTGGGGGCGCCCCCCCTAGGGCGTGTCCCCTGCCTCATGGGCCCCCTGACTGTGGGGACCTCGACTCATAAGTCGTGATCACCAAATGCACATGTACAGTGATCCCAGATATCAATGCTCACTGGACACACATAAGCTGAATAACAAGAGTCTTACATCCATACATACTGTCTTACATAAATTATGAACATTATGGTCAAGTCTTGAGTATAACATTGCAGCGGAAATCTTCGTCAATAACTTGGACCCGTGCCATCTGCCTTAACCCTACATGCATTCTGACTGGGAAGCGTCCTAGCTCACACGATCGTCACCAAAATCTCTTCTTCATATATCTGCACTTTCAAGCCTGGCCAAGTAAATAGCCAGGGACAAGCTAGTGAGTATGTTTGAATGTACTTGCAAGCAACCCGAGAGTGACAACAAAAGAATTATGCAAAGCTCTACTGCTTAATTGGCATTTTTGCGGAAAGCTGATTTTTCTCATGTAAGTATGATCAACATTTATCAAGGACATGAGTGCGTCAGTAACAAATATCAGGAGGTTACAGACATCAACATCGAGAAAGAGTTATGAACAACTCATGCTCAAGCTCATCGTGACTTCCTCATGAGTCACATCATCAATATCACCAAACTGTGTTGTTTTCAGAAACATATGGACATAGTCTAAGCAGCACCACCCAATTGTCCTTGACCGTGGACACGACTATTCGAATAGTTTGACACTCTACAGAGGTTGCATACTTTACCCACAAGATCCGGGGAACTTCCGTGTCATCCACGACCCACGGTACCTCAAGTACCCGGGGTAAGCACCCGATCACTATCTTTCCCTAGATGACACTAACATGGAGTCCACTCGATTGGTAGTAACCCCCGTGCCTAACATTTCACATCATAAAGTTGTGGAGCCTCGCTCCCATATTAATCACATATCACAAGCATGGGGTACCAACGGTGTGTCCGGTGCCCTGTGAAAACAGTCATGGCCGCCCTACCTGGGATGACCCCGTCCCGAGAGAGCGCACCAACAACTCTCCCGTCACTGGTAATGCGGGCTCCAAGCTAGTATCGGCCTAGGTAATCAATAATGCCCTTTCCCATATAAGGGTAGAGTGGTTGCGCATGTAAGGTTGGGATAGTCGGCAAATCTTAAATCTAATCCATTTCTGTAAACAACACTTTTATCAAACCTCGGTACACTACTTCTCCACCAAGTAGTGACCTAGTTCATCATCATCTCCCAGGGAAATCAGTGGCACCCACTGGGGTTGTTTGCAAGTGTGTCAAACCACACTTGTTTCTTTCCATGCATAACCCTGACCCACTTTGCGTAGCCATCTACTATAGCATATTTCTACAACCCCCCAACACAACTCTAAACAAGGATAGAGTCATGAACAATGCAAGAATCAACGGGGTATGGAACGGAGGCAAGCCTAGCAAGGTTGCCATTCAAAGTATATCATGCACTCAGTGAGGCAACGAAAATGTTATTATGATGTAAAAAGGTTCATCATGGTCAAAGGGCTGCTTGCCTGTTTTAACAAAGTCTTCAGGGTCTTCAAATATCTCTGGTCCAACTCCGCGCATTCTATCTACTTTGTCAACTATCGTCGAAAGCAACTGTCGGTGTCAAAACCAGCGGATCTCGGGTAGGGGGTCCCGAACTATGCGTCTAGGCGGATGGTAATAGGAGACAAGGGACACGATGTTTTTACCCAGGTTCGGGCCCTCTCGATGGAGGTAAAACCCTACTCCTGCTTGATTAATATTGATGATATGGGTAGTACAAGAGTAGATCTATCACAAGATTAGAGAGGCTAAACCCTAGAAGCTAGCCTATGGTATGATTGTTGTTCGTCCTACGGACTAAAACCCTCTGGTTTATATAGACACCGGAGAGGGCTAGGGTTACACAGAGTCGGTTACAATGGGAGGAGATCTATGTATCCGTATTGCCAAGCTTGCCTTCCACGCCAAGGAAAGTCCCATTCGGACACGGGACGAGGTCTTCAATCTTGTATCTTCATAGTCCAGGAGTCTGGCCAAAGGTCATAGTCCGGCTATCTGGACACCCCCTAATCCAGGACTCCCTCAGTAGCCCCTGAACCAGGATTCAATGATGACGAGTCCGACACGCAGATTGTCTTCGGCATTGCAAGGCGGGTTCCTCCTCTGAATACTTCATAGAAGATTTTGAACACAAGGATAGTGTCCGGCTCTGCAAGATAAGTTCCACATACCACCGTAGAGAGAATAATATTTGTACATATCTAATCTGCTGACGTATTCCGCAGCGTCACATCATGCCACGGCCAAGCCTTTATTCGAATAGTTTTACTGTCCCACCTCAGCGCGTTTAGCGAGGTGGTTTCCTTGGCACGTCTTGTTGAAGCAGAGATCGTGTCCCCTTATTCCGGGATTCTCATCAATACAGGCGTGGGTAACCCAACCGTGCCATTAATCATGGCGCTTGGGAGATAAGCGAGTTTTACCAGGCTGGTGGGGGTACATAGTTTCGTCCGCCCATATAAGGGGATAAGGATCGACCCTTTCCATATACGCCTACTTCCTCCTTCGCTTCTCCATTTCCGCGCACTCGAGCTCCAGCACCCAAGTCCGCACTTCCCACCTCAACCTTCTCCAGCCATGTCCAGAGCGGGAGGCAGGTGGATGGCCTCCTCCTTCACGGAGTCGCACATCAAAAAGTTGAGGAAGGTCGGATACTTGTCCAACGACATTGCGCACCGGCTTCCAGACGAGGGACAACTCATCCCCACCCCCAGGCCCCATGAGAGGGTGGTGTTCCTCCCCCATTTCCTCCGCGGACTGGGCTTCCCACTCCACCCATTTGTCCGGGGGCTCATGTTCTACTACGGCATGGATTTCCATGATCTGGCCCCGAACTTCATCCTCAACATCTCGGCGTTTATCGTCGTGTGCGAGGTCTTCCTCTGCATCAAGCCGAAGGTAGTGGGCGGCCGGCAAGCAGAGTGCGGAGGCTCCATGGTGGGCAAGATGCCCAACGTCACATGGCTCGAGGGTTCCTTTGTGGAAACCATCAAAGGGTGCCAATCGGGGTGGTTCTACATCACCGAGCCGCGTGACCCTGAATGGGCAGCGGCCCCCGAATTCCAATCCGGCATCCCCACACGGCTCACCTCCTGGAAAGAGACGTGCCTGTCGTGGGGTAATTCGGAAGAGGTGACCGGACTCCAAACCTGCGTCCAAAACCTGGTGGACAAGAAGGTTAAACTTGTCAACATAGTCTAGGTCATGCACTTCCGCCGGATCCTCCCGTGTCAACGACATGCTTTTAACTTGTGGGAGTTCGACTCGGCCCAGCACCAAAGTTTGTCCAGGCTCTTTGACACAATGCACGAGGACGCCTGGAAGGTGCTATTCAAGGGCTCCGAGGTTCCCCCTCCTATTACCGAGGATCGCGGATTCTGCGTGAAGCGCCAAGCCAGCGCGGTAAGCTTGTTTTACCCTTTACAGGATACTTGTTTTTCATAGTTGGACTCTATGCGGGATCTAAGATCCCATTCCTTTGACAGGACTGGCAGAAGACATCCGGACAGATCGACTGCCCGGCTCCTTTGCCCGAAGGCCCAGCAGATGCCCGCTTGGCGAAGCTGCTGGTTTCGGCACCTCACGTGGTGCCGGAGAAGAAGGCCACGGGAACTCAAAAGAGTCCCCGGCGCCTGGTGGTGTCGGATTCATCGCCCGACGAATCCGAAGCGCACTCCTCCCACGAACATGAGGAGGAGGAAGGAGAAGCCTCTCCCCCTCCAACGGGGGGAGGAAAGAAAAGGAAGGCCGCCCCAACTGGGGAGGCCGGAGGGTCCAAGAAGGGAAAGACCCTTCTTCTGGACTACTCCACCAACGCCGACGACGGCGGAGAGGAGTGGCCATCCAGGGCCAAGCCCCTGGCAAAATCGTAAGTATCCGGATACCAGAATAACTCATGGCGCTCCTTTATTGCACAGTAACCTCTGACGCCGAATATAATCATGCAGTCCGCCCAAGGCCCGGCTCGATGCCTCGTCGAGCGGCTCCCTAGACTCGTCGGATGTGAATAGTATTTCACTCCCAACTGCTACCTCCCCTCGCCCTACGGACGATGCCGAGGTGGAGTCCCAAAAGGGGCCAAGCTAGGAGGAGGTGGTCCTGGAGGTGCCGCAAGGCGACCTCCCGGACTCCAGGTGCAAAGGGGATAAAACCCCAAAGGGCTCTAAGTCCGGCCCTGGGCCGGACACCGCACCGGAACCTTTAGTGGTTCCGGAGTCCGGCAGACGGCCCCCTCATAAGAAGGGCAAGCCTATGACGCCGGTGGCCTCCGTCCAACCGAAGGCACTGGACAATTTGCTGGAGGTGCTTAACGGCGCCTCCATCAACGAGGAGCACCGCACTATTATGAGTGCGCTGATCCAGAAGGTTCGGTCTGCCAAGAGCGGGCTGACAGAAGCCTGTCCCAGCCTTCTAACAGGCTTTGAGGTATGTATTTAAGACATGTAAAAATATTACTGCATAGACAGTAGCCCCTGATGCTCAGTTTGGTGTTTGGAAAGAAAAGCCGGACTGAGGATCTAAAAAGATATACGCATGAGTCTAACATAAATATGTCTATATGGGAATGCAGGTTGCGCTGCTGACCTTTGCCGCACTGACTGCGGAGGTCGATGCATTGAAGCAGAGCCTCAAGCGGTCCGAGAACGAGCTCGGCCTTGCCAAGAAGCAGCTCGAGGACAAGGAAGGTAAGTAGTACCTTATGTAAGTATATAAAAATACCTGGTTGCAAATAGTGATAGGACCAACGTGAGTGTTACAGGGGACACAAGGCGACCCTGAAGGAAGCGCTGTCCAAGGCCGAAGACAATGTGGCCGTGGAGCACACCGAGTGAGAAAAGCGGGAGGCGCGGGCGGAGGAGGTGCGGCAAGAGCTCCACGCTCTTGTGAAAAAACACGAGAGTTTGGAGCTTGACTCAAAGACTCGAGAGTCCGAGCTTGCCTCGGCCCTTGAGAGCGCCAAATCTGCCAAGGCCGAAGCCCAAAAAGCCCTCCAGGAGATGGAGGCGATGAAGAAGATAGCGGCGGGTAAGGCATTCTTTATGCAAAGCAAGCACGTGAAAGTGAATTACTTGTTACTTACCTGAGTCCAGAGCTCTCCAGGAGCATTCGCAGATCTGCCCCGCAATGTGTCCGACGCCGCCGCATTCTACCGAGCCGAGGAAGGGAGCTCGACGGAGAAGGTGTTCTGGTCCCAGTATGTTGAGTCCGGACACCCGATGCCCTTGAGCGACCAGCTGAACCAGCTGGTTGAGCTCCATAAGGCAGCCGAACAGGCCATGAAGGTCCTTATAGGCTGGCTATGGCCTGGGGAGGCCATGCCTGGGAGCTACTTTGGGTTGATGAGGCGGCTGGTGGATGCCTGTCCATGGATTGAAATCATCAAGCGCTCCGTATGCATCGAAGGCGCCCGTAGGGCCCTTGCCCATGTTAAAGTGCACTGAGGCAAGACGGATGCTGAGAAGCTGGTGACAGATGGGCCACCGGAGGGGAAGGAGCATCGCAAGCCCGAGTTGTATTATGAGGGCATCCTGAAGGGTGCCTGCCTTGTGGCAGATGAGTGTTCCAAGGATGTAATTTTTGAGTAAACTCGCTCGTGTTATCCTGTGCACTGAAAACTTGTTCATATGCTCTAAGCAATGCTTTTTTGAATTTAAAATATTACCTTCTATGCGGCCGTTTATTAAATCTGAGAGATGCGAGTCGTCGGCTTCTACCCCCATGCCACGAGTGCTGGGGTGTTCGGGATAAACCTGAGCGCTCTTATTCCCATTCTTGGGTCCTTCGAGGGAGGCGCTCAGCACAACGAATAAGGCAATCAGACTATAATGCTTTATCACTCTCACTTAGCCATAGAATTCTATAATTTTAAATTTCGGCGAAGCCCCTAGTATTCGGAAGACCGAGTTCGGGGCACTATCCACGCCTAGGCCGGACAAAGCCAGCTCCTCGCTCTAAGCGGCATAAGTCTTTAGGGACTCGAAAACCTCTCGAACAACGACTGGCTCTCGCCCTATCATGACAGTCAGTTTTAGCTTTCTCTACTGAGGTGCTTAACCTAGCTCAACTGGGGCACAATCGCAGTAGTTCTCTCAGCGCTACCTTAGCCGATATAACGAAACGTAAGGTACCAAAACATGGGAGCCGGGCAAACCCAACTATTGACCCAAGACATGATTCGGAGCCGATGCATATAATGCTATAAGTTCGGGGTGCCGCACTTGTTAGAGTGTTCGGACTTCTCACACCATATTCTGGGGTACTTAAGCCCCTGGTGTATTGGCCGTACCAAAGTGTACGGTTGCATAATGTCATAACTGAACATATTTACATAAAAATGAATGCAATAATAGACAAGAGCTATGTATTGTTTATTAAAAGGCTGCTGTGAAAGCAGAACGATACAAATAGTGCGATAAGCAAGAGATGGGATTATTTGACATGTCCCCCTCCAGGGGCAAGCTGCGAGACTTTATGTAAGACAGGTATTTAGCTCATTATAGAGACCACCTGGACATTCGACGTAGGTTGCTGCCTCCATGGCTGTTGCATCGTGTGTTCGGCGATTGTACTGCCGGACAGGCCTTCCGGGGAGTGGAGTCCTGAAAGTAAGAAAAAAGAAATGACAAAATTTGGAGCCCCTAGTGCGGTTGAGCCGCATGTTGGTCGTGCCGTGGTTGTGCCCCTCCCCTTATGCCCATGGTATTTCCAGGGCGTAATTATGTATGCGTAGTACTGGTTTCGCAATTTCGCGAGGGCTGGGGTTGGGGCCGCACTGCTTCACGGTGTCCGGACGTTTAATAGCCGGACTGGAGAATTGCCTTGAGAGGCTACTTTGTACTTCCGCCGTGAGGGCCGCCGTATGCTCCTCCGTTTGGAGAGAGAGTTCAGTGTTTCCATTGACCATAATGACTCCTCGAGGGCCTGGCATCTTGAGCTTGAGGTATGCGTAGTGCGGCACCGCATTGAACTTTGCAAATGCGGTTCGTCCGAGCAGGGCGTGATAGCCACTGCGGAACGGGACTATGTCAAAGATTAACTCCTCACTTCAGAAATTATCCGGGGATCCGAAGACCACTTTGAGTGTAACTGAGCGTGTACAGTTGGCCTCTACACCCGGTATGACGCCTTTAAAGGTCGTCTTTGTGGGTTTAATCCTTGAGGGATCTATGCCCATTTTTCGCACTGTATCCTGATAAAGTAGGTTCAGGCTGCTGCCGCCGTCCATGAGGACACTAGTGAGGTGAAATCCGTCAATTATTGGGTCTAGAACCAATGCGGTGAATCCGCCGTGGCGGATGCTAGTGGGGTGGTCACTTTGATCAAAAGTGATCGGGCAGGAGGACCACGTGTCGAACTTTGGGGCGACAGGCTCCAACGCATATACGTCCCTGAGTGCACGCTTCCGCTCTCTTTTGGGGATGTGGGTTGCGTATATCATGTTCACCGTCCGCACTTGTGAGGGAAAGCCCTTCTGTCCCCTATTGTTCGGCGGCCGGGGCTCCTCCTCGTCATCGCTATGCAGCCCCTTGTCTCTGTTTTCGGCACTTAACTTGCCTGCCTGCTTGAACACCCAACAATCCCTGTTGGTGTGATTGGCTGGATTTTTGGGGGTGCCGTGTATCTGGCACGAGGTTTCGAGTATTCGGTCCAAACTGGACGGGCCCGGAGTATTTCTTTTGAATGGCTTTTTCCGCTGACCGGGTTTAGAGCCTCTGAATCCGGCATTAACTGCCGTATCCTCAGCATTGTCGTCGTTAATGCAGCGCTTGTGCTTGTTGCGACGCGACCTGTCATTGTTGTCCTTGGTATCCAAATTACTAGGGCTCTTGGTCATGTCATTACTACAAGCTACCCAGATGTCTTCTCCCGTGCAAAAGCGGGTCATGAGTGTTGTGAGGGCTGCCATGGATTTCGGCTTCTCCTGTCCTAGGTGTCGGGCAAGCCATTCGTCTCGGATATTATGTTTGAAGGGTGCAAGGGCCTCTGCGTCCGGATAGTCGACTATTTGATTTTTCTTGGTTAGGAACCGTGTCCAGAATTGTCTGGCTGATTCCTCTGACTGCTGAATTATGTGGCTTAGGTCATCGGCATCTGGTGGTCGCACATAGGTGCCCTGGAAATTGTCGAGGAATGCAGCTTCCAGGTCCTCCCAGCAACCAATTGACTCTGCTGGCAAGCTGTTAAGCCAATGACGAGCCGGTCCTTTAAGCTTGAGTGGGAGGTATTTGATAGCATGTAGATCATCACCGCGGGCCATGTGGATATGAAGGAGATAATCCTCGATCCATACCACGGGATCTGTTGTGCCATCGTATGATTCAATGTTTACGGGCTTAAAATCCTCAGGGATTTGATGATCCATTACTTCATCTGTGAAGCATAGTGGGTGTGCGGCACCTCTATACTGGGCTATATCACGATGTAGCCCAAATGAGCTTTGTCTACTGTGTTCGGCCTGGCCGTATTTTCCATATTCGGCATGACGGTTATCGTCACGTGCCGTGGGGCGCCCACGCGATCCATAGATCGATCTTGTTTGCCTTGCCTTGTCCTCCAATATGTCTCACGGGTCTGGTGCATTTCCCCGTGCCTTGGTATTTTTTGAGCGACGCCGGGGTGCGGCTTGAGTGGATGGCTGAGAGGCCTCTCTGTTGCGGCCACGAGGTGGCCGGTCGGCCGCGTTGTGCACTGGTGATGTAGGTTTAGGTGCTTCCTCCTCTAATCGGGGTAGCAGCCTGCGCTTTGGGTAGCTCTTGGAGGGGCGTTCGAGTTCGTACTCTTCGGCCGCAATGACTTCAGTCCATCTGTCGGCTAGCAAGTCTTGGTCAGCTCTAAGTTGCTGCTGTTTTTTCTTGAGGCTGCTCGCCGTGGCCATAAGCCTGCGTTTGAAATGCTCTTGTTCGACGGGATCCTCAGGCATGACAAATTCATCGTCGTCGAGGCTTGCCTCGTCTTCAGAGGGAGGCATGTAATTATCGTCCTCTACCTCTCTGTCTGCCGCTCTCTCATGAGGGCTGGCTTCTCCATCCTCCTGTGCTGAATCCTGCTAGAGGAGGTTGTCTTTGGCACTGTCCGGGGTGTTATTATCTCCCGTGCCGGAATCGCCGTTTTTGCTTTGGCGGGATTTAGAGCGGCGCTGCTGATGCCGGCGCTTAGGCTGCTTCTTGGAGGGGTCATCCTCTGTTGTTCCATCGCCATTCCCTTCTTTTGGGGTGTCCACCATGTATATGTCGTATGACGAGGTGGCTTTCTAGTGCCCTATAGGCGTTGGTTCTTGGTCGTCTCCTTCATCGGCGTCCATACCGTCGATGTCTTCGGAGTCGAAGTCGAGCATGTCGGTTAAATCATCGACAGTGGCTACGAAGTGGGTGGTGGGTGTGCTTTGAATTTTTCTTCGTCTGCATCCCAACCTTGCTGACCATAGTCCGGCCAGGGCTCTCCTGATAAAGAGAGAGACTTTAGTGAATTCAGAATGTCGCCGAAGGGCGAGTGCTGAAAGATGTCCGCGACGGCGAACTCCATGATCGGTGCCCAATCGGGTTTGATTGGCAGGGGTGCGGAAGGTTCGGAGTCCGGAAAGGAGTCCGGCACCTTAGAGTCACGAGCTTCGCAAAGGACAAGACTGGTGTTTGGCTCAATCACCATAGAGATTGCAGCCCCCGAGGCGGTGTCCAGCCACCCGACCTCGATTGGCGCAGTCGGTTCCGAGCTAAGGGTCGGAGCGGACACTGGGGCGGCCTCCTGGGCACTGTTCGGTGGCAGAGCTAGATCATGCCCATTGTGACAGTGCGGCGCGCTCGGCTGTGGCTCGAACCCATCGAAGATCAAGTCTCTGCGGATGTCAGCCGTGTAGTTCAAACTTCCAAACCTGACTTGATGGCCAAGGGCGTAGCTTTTGATCTGCTCCAGATGGCCAAGCAAATTGGCATGCAGTGCAAAGCCGCTGAATACGAAGATCTGTCTAGGGAGAAAAGTCTCACCCTGGACCGCATCATTGTTGATGATCGGAGGAGCCATCGGGCCTAAAGATGACGACACAGAGGAACTCTCAATGAAAGCACCAATGTCGGTGTCAAAACCGGCGGGTCTCGGGTAGGGGGTCCCAAACTGTGCGTCTAGGAGGATGGTAACAGGAGACAAGGGACACGATGTTTTTACCCAGGTTCGGGCCCTCTCGATGGAGGTAAAACCCTACTCTTGCTTGATTAATATTGATGATATGGGTAGTACAAGAGTAGATCTACCACGAGATCAGAGAGGCTAAACCCTAGAAGCTAGCCTATGGTATGATTGTTGTTCGTCCTATGGACTAAAACCCTCCGGTTTATATAGACACCGGATAGGGCTAGGGTTACACAGAGTCGGTTACAGTGGGAGGAGATCTACATATCCGTATCGCCAAGCTTGCCTTCCATGCCAAGGAAAGTCCCATCCGGACATGGGACGAAGTCTTCAATCTTGTATCTTCATAGTCCAGGAGTCCGGCCAAAGGTCATAGTCCGGCTATCCGGACACCCCCTAATCCAGGACTCCCTCAGCAACCATAATAAGCAACACAACAAGGCAGGAAATAAAAGTGCTCTAAAAATATGAGTTGGACTTTTCTAGGATACCTCTGGTCATATGAGGGATGACCAAAGTGGTTTCATTAGGAGCTGATCAATGGACATCTCTGAACATTTCAATATGATGGAATCAAGGGATTAATGGGTTTGCAAGAAGTGTACAGAAACATTTTTTTCAAAAATGAGCAGAGGCACCCATTTAACAAATGATGATTTTATAAGCACCTAGGAATTGGTTCCACTGGATTTGGAGTTCAAATGATTTCTCTATGGATTTTTGAAGCTGGCTTAGGAGTATAAATAACCTATTTGTTAGATCCAGGTGAAACTAGACAGTGTAAAAATGTTCACTATGGCTCATTAAATAGATATTGATTTATGGAGTCACTGAAAATTTGAATCATCAGATTTGGACTTGAAATGAATTAACTATGGATTTTAGAAGCTCACTCGAAAAGAAAAAGAGAAAGATTTTGGTTATACCTAAACTGTGCCCATGGCGCAGCTTAGCACCGCAGCTCACTGGGCCGGCCCAGCGGCTCGGCTGCATGGGCAGAGGAGGTGACGTCGAAGGCGCCTTCGCGGAGTACGCCTCCACTTAAATAGACGGGCCCGCCTGCTGGGTCACTGATGTGTGGGCCCCAGCGGCACGTCGTCTTCCACCTCCCGCGCGCGCTCTGGCCGCGGGGAGGAGCGGCTCCCGCCGGCGATTGCCGGGGCTACAGGGCATCTCCAGCGACGCCCCGCCCACCGGCGTGCTCAGGAGACCACGCCGCACCCATCCATGTGCTGCACGCATGCCGAGGATGGCTGTGGTGGCGATGGCTTGGGTGGTGGTGGAGGGCCATTGGCCATCTTTGGCCGTGAGCGCCTGTCCTTCCCGGGGGCGAATGGAGGATATGGAGGGCCTTGCGGTGATGGTGGAGGTGCTCTAATGTTGTCTAGAGGGGAGGAGGAGTGGTGGGTGCAAATTTAGGCGGAGGCCGACGGCATTGCTCCGGCCATGGAGATATAAGGAGGGCACGAGGAGGGAAGTGGGTTGGTCCAGGGGGTGCACGGGAGGGAGAGAGAGCCAAAGGAGTAGAGAGGAGGCTCGGGGGTGGCCTTAAATAGAAGGGGGGCAAGGTGCACCGCGGGGCCATGCGCCGGCGAGGCCGTAGCCATTGCTGGAGGTCATGGGAGGGCTTGGCTTCGAGTCGAGGGTCTTCCTGGGCGTGGTCTACGGCCAAGGAAAAAGAGAGGGAGAGAGGAGCGAGCGCGAGGCAGGCCAAGGACGCGGGCAGCGATTGGCGGATGCGGGTGGCGCTCGGGCACGCGTCGCGGGGGCGAGAGGAGGGCGCGGGAGCAAGTGGGAGACCTGCTGGCATGACGCGGACGCTGAGGCGCATCGACTGGCACGCTCGGGCGGCCTGAGGTGGATGGGAGCGTGGTGTCAACGGTCAGGAGCACGGTAGCATGCTCCAGAGCACGTCTTTGGTCGGCATGTGCGCCTTTTTCCCGCATCCTCGCGTGGCCACTTGTGTCTAGTGGCTGCATAGGGGACTAAACAATGTGGAAAAGGCATTGGATGCCCTGGGAGTTGCCAGGAGTGAGAGAGAGATGAGGAAGGGAGGGGAAAGTGGCTGTCCAGAGAGGAAAAATGGATCCCTGCCCCCCTTCATCATTGCCTCTCGGGCAGGGAAGCACACTAGAGGTAAAGGGGGACTAGGAGGGGCTGTGGTAAAAAGGAGAACTCTTGGAGATTAGTGGAAGGGGTTAAAACATGAATATTGAGATTCTGCCAGAAGGTGTTTGATGTAGGTTTGGGCAAGCAAATGGACTTCCCTTGTCATGAGGCTTGACAGGGTCAAATGGCCTGAGAAAATAAGAGGTTCCACCAATATTGAGTCCATTTGGGAAAAGTTGCCAATGCAACTTCTGTAAACCCTAGAAATCAACAGAAATGGACTTTCCAAGATTTAGTCATGCAAATCTGTTCTCTTTGATGCACCACTTAATTTAGTGTCACCATTTGAGGTTCTGAACATGTTCACAAAAGTTGAGATCAAAAGGAAAAAGTTGCCAATGTAGAGTTGTTCAAATTTGGTTCTGGACAGGAAGGGTTTTGGGGCACTTTGATCAAGTTAACTTGTTCTCCAACTTGTTCCACTTGGTCTAGATGATTTATTAGACCATTTTATTATGTGGACCAAGCTTGAGAGTATTTGGGCAAGTTTGCTAATGCAAAGTTGTTCAAACTAGGAAAAGGGCAGAAATGGTTTTGAGAGGGTTTCATGGGTTTATACTATTCTCCATGCCATGAGACTTGGCAAGATCATCCAATATGTCATATGTGACATGCTAGATTTTTCTTGGAATTTTTAGAGGATATTTCCTTTGTAAATATTTCAAAAGCTTGAAATATCCAGGAAGGTTTTTTGAGGGATTTGACCAATATTTTGAACATGACCATGTGTTTAAACTCTTATATATGGAAAATATATGTCCACTGAGTTTCCCTAAATTTTCACAAATATTTTTAAAGCATAAAGATAATTTTAACCTATTAAAGACCATTTCTGGCCTAAAGAAAAAGCCTTTAAATAAAATAGCAAAATAACTTTTAAAATTATATTTTTGTGGTTTATGGGAGCCCTATACCTAATAGGAGTCAAAGGTATTCTTTGAAAGATTTTTAATACCCCAAATCAAGTAATTGTAGTGCAACCTCAATCCAGGGGTTTTTTGGAAAACTAAATTTAGAAAATACTTTTTGGCCAAATTATTTTTGTAAGAAAAATCTATACTATACTATACACATGGCATGATCATTGGTTCAAGAGTTTGGAGCAAGGAGATGAAGTATAGGAGTTGGAGGATTTATTTGATTTTTAGAGCACTTGCAAACAACAGACAAAACCCTCAAAAGTTTTTGTCCTGAAAATCAGGGTGTGACACTGACAGCCCTCCGGTGGCCATCTTCTGCTATATGAAGTCTTTTACCCTGGAAAAAATCATAAGCAAGATTACGGGATGAAACTCCTCCGCCACGAGGCGGAACCTTGGCGGAACCAATCTAGGGCTCCGGCAGAGCTATTCTGCCGGGGAAACTTCCCTTCGGGAGGGGGAAATCATCACCATCGTCATCACCAACGATCCTCTCATCGGGAGGGGGTCAATCTCCATCAACATCTTCACCAACACCATCTCCTCTCAAACCCTAGTTCATCTCTTGTATCCAATCTTTGTACCAAAACCTCACATTGGTACCTGTGGGTTGCTAGTAGTGTTGATTACTCCTTGTAGTTGATGCTAGTTGGTTTATTTGGTGGTAGATCTTATGTTCAGATCCTTAATGCATATCAATACCCCTCTGATTATGAACATGAATATGATTTCTGAGTTGTACGTTTGTTCATGAGGACATGGGAGAAGTCTTGCTATAAGTAGTCATGTGAATTTGGTATTCGTTCGATATTTTGATGAGATATATGTTGTCTCTCCTCTAGTGGTGTTATGTGAACGTCGACTACATGACACTTCACCATTGTTTGGGCCTAGAGGAAGGAATTGGGAAGTAATAAGTAGATGATGGGTTGCTAGAGTGACAGAAGCTTAAACCCTTGTTTATGCGTTACTTCGTAAGGGGCTGATTTGGATCCATATGTTTCATGCTATGGTTAGGTTACCTTAATACTTCTTTTGTAGTTGTGGATGCTTGCAATAGGGGTTAATCATAAGTGGGATGCTTGTCCAAGAAAGGGCAGTACCCAAGCACCGGTCCACCCACATACCAAATTATCAAAGTAACGAACGCGAACCATATAAGTGTGATGAAAACAAGCTTGACGATAATTCCCATGTGTCCTCGGGAGCGCTTTTCTCATATAAGACCTTGTCCAGGCTTGTCCTTTGCTACAAAAAAGGATTGGGCCACCTTGCTGCAACTTATTTACTTTCATTGCTTGTTACCCGTTACAAATCACAAAACTATCTGTTACCGATAATTTTAGTGCTTGCAGAGAATACCTTACTGAAAAGTGCTTATCATTTCCTTCTGCTCCTCGTTGGGTTCGACACTCTTACTTATCGAAAGGACTACGATAGATCCCCTACACTTGTGGGTCATCACCAGACTGTTGGGCTATGAATATACAAGATAGAAGACTTCGTCTTGTGTCCGGGTGGGACTCTCCTTTGCGTGGAAGGCAAGCTTGGCGATTCAGATATGTAGATTCCCATCTCTATAACTGACTTGATGTAAACCTAATCCCCTCCGGTGTCTATATAAACTAGAGGGTTTAGTCCTTAGGACAACAACAATCATAATCATAGGCTAGCTTCTAGGGTTAGCCTCTACGATCTCGTGGTAGATCCACTCTTGTAATACTCATATCATCAAGATCAATCAACCAGGAAGTAGGGTATTACCTCCATAGAGAGGGCCCGAACCTGGGTAAACATCGTGTCCCCCGCCTCCTGTTACCATTAGCCTTAGACGCACAGTTCGGGACCCCCTAGCCGAGATCCGTCGGTTTTGACACCGACAGTTCCTACCTCATGCACTGCAAACAAACCACATGTTCCCTACTCATGCAAATACTTGAGGGGCAAAAACTAGTGCATAGTAAAAACTAGGTATAAAAGAGTATGATCAAAGTGTAACTTGACTTGCTAACGATCTGCAAACTCTACAGGTTCATAGTAACAAGCTTCACACTCCGGGTAATCTAGCATAGACAAACAGTAGCATACATAAGCAATCACCTAAACAAAACGACGAGAAAACCTAGAAAAGATCCAAATCAAAACACGAAATAAGCGAACGGCTTAAACTAACAAAAGTCAAACCTAACAGCAATATTATCATGTGAAATAGATCTTAACAGTAGGTACATGTGATTAGCTACGATTTGCAAAAAGATTCAACTCAAACGGAACAACGAAACTCAAAATACGAACGAAATAAGATCGTTTACTAATCTGGACTAAACTCAAATTTTACAGTACCAAAATCATGTTCAAATTGGTTAACTAGAAAGAATAGAATGATACAAAGATTTAGGCGCTGGTTTCATCTAATTTGGATAAACGAGTAAAAAGTTATGCTAGTTTAAAGATCAGGGGCTAAATCGCGATAAAACTATTCGTGGATAGGTCCTTGGCCGAAAAAATATACTAAAAAGAAAAACCTACGGCGCGAACGTTCGCTAACAGAACAAAACTAACGAATACTATTTGTTAAAACGAACAAACGGACGGACGTTTGTTAAATAAGAAAACCCTAACGAAAAACCGATCTAATAAAACGAACCAGGCTAAACCGGAAAAAAAACGGGGCGGGTCGACGGTTTATCGGTTAACCGAAAAGAACCGATCGGCACTGGCGGCGGCTCCGATCTACGGCGGCGGTGGCGGCGCGGGTGGCGAGGCTGGCGACGGGGCTGCGGGGCGAGGTGCGGCGAGAGGTGGCGGCGGACGGGGTCCAGGAGGGGGGCCCGGGGTGGATTATAAAGGGGGGCGGCTCGGCCTCGAGAGGCGTGCTCTGGTTGGATTCCGACGGTGATGCGGCATAAGGGCGCCGGTCTCGTGCGGGAGGTCGGTGGCGGCACAGGGCGGCTGGGCTGGCGGCCTGCTGGGCCAGCTGGGCTTCGGCCCAGTCGGTCCGAAACTTTTTTTAAACAAATTCACCGTGGGAAAAAATCCTAAATAATTATAAAGAAAAATCTAAAAATTCCAGAAAAAATTCACCATCCAAACCTAAGATGAACATTTTTCTGGATAAGATGCAATTTTCAAAAATGCAATATTTTTCTAATTCAAATAAAATAGCAAATAAAATACCAATAAAATCGTAATTTGATTTTAGAATTCTTTATCCAATATTTCTATTAGGTTGAAGAAGTCATATTATCTTCTCTCATATATTTTTAATATTGGAATTAATTGGAGAGAAAAGTAATAAAATCAAATTGATCCTTTCTTCAAATTTGAAATAAATTCAAAATATGATTTTTGTGAAACCTCCAACTCTCTCCTTGGGTCCTTGAGTTTCTTAAGATTTCCAGGATCACAACAAAAATGCAGTAATAAATATGATATGCATATGATGATCTATGTATAACATCCAAATTGAAAATTGGGATGTTACAACAGTTGTCTCTAATGCATAACCCCAAAACGATAGTGGTAAATCAGCAAGAGACATCATAGATCGCACCATATCCAATAAAGTGCGGTTATGACGTTCGGACACACCATTACACTGTGGTGTTCCAGGTGGCGGGAGCTGTGAAACTATTCCACATTGTTTTAAATGAAGGCCAAAGTCGTAACTCAAATATTCTCCTGCACGATCAGATCATAGAAACTTTATTTTCTTGTTACGATGATTCTCCACTTCACTCTGAAATTCTTTGAACTTTTCAAATGTTTCAGACTTGTGTTTCATTAAGTAGATATACCCATATATTCTCAAATCATCAGTGAAGGTCAGAAAATAATGATACCCACCACGAGCATCAACACTCATTGGACCGCATGCGTCGATATGTATTATTTCCAATAAGTCACTAGCTCGTTCCATTGTTTTGGAGAATGGAGTTTTAGTCATCTTACCCATAAGGCACGGTTCGCAAGCATCAGATGATTCATAATCAAGTGATTCCAAAAGTCCATCCTTATGTAGTTTCTTTATGCGCTTTACACCGACATGACTCAAACGACAGTGCCACAAATAAGTTGCACTATCATTATCAACTTTGCATCTTTTGGCATCAATACTATGAATATGTGTATTACCACGATCAGATTCAATAAACCATCAACATTGGGTGTATGACCATATAAGGTTTTATTCATGTAAACAGAATAACAATTATTCTCTGTCTTAAATGAATAACCATATTGCAATTAACATGATCTAGTCATATTCATGCTCAATGCAAATACCAAATAACATTTATTTAGGTTCAACACTAATCTCGAAAGTATAGGGAGTGCTCGATGATGATCATATCAATCTTGGAACCACTTCCAACACACATCGTCACTTCATCCTCAACTAGTCTCTATTTATTCTGCAACTCCTATTTCAAGTTACTAATCTTAGCAACCGAACAAGTATCAAATACCCAGAGATTACTACGAGCACTAGTAAGGTACACATCAATAATATGTATATCAAATATACCTTTGTTCACTTTTTCATCCTTCTTATCCGCCAAATATTTGGGGCAGTACCACTTCCAGTGACCATTTCCTTTGCAAGCACTCAGTTGCAGGCTTAGTTCCAGCTTTGGGCTTCTTCACGGGAGTGACAACTTTCTTGCCATTCTTCTTGAAGGTCCCTTTTTTCCCTATGCCCTTTTCTTGAAAACTAGTGGTCTTGTTTAATCATCAACACTTGATGCTCTTTCTTGATTTCTACCTTCGTTGATTTCAGCATCATGAAGAGCTCGGGAATCGTTTTCGTCATCCCTTGCATATTGTAGTTCATCACGAAGTTCCAGTAACTTGGTGATGGTGACTAGAGAACTCTGTCAATCACTATCTTATCTGGAAGATTAACTCCCACTTGATTCAAGTGATTGTAGTACCCAGACATTCTGAGCACATGCTCACTAGTTGAGCAATTCTCCTCCATATTTTAGGCAAAGTACTTGTCAGAGGTCTCATACCTCTTGACACGGGCATGAGTCTGAAATACCAATTTCAGCTCTTGGAACATCTCATATGTTCCGTGACGTTTCAAAAACATTTCTGAAGTCCCGGTTCTAAGTCGTAAAGCATGGTGCACTAAACTATCAAGTAGTCATCATATTGAGCTAGCCAAACATTCACAACGTCTGCATCTGCTCCTGCAATAGGTCTGTCACCTAGCGATGCATGAAGGACATAATTCTTCTGTGCAGCAATGAGGATACACCTCAGATCATGGACCCAGTCCGCATCATTGCTACTATCATCTTTCAACTTAATTTTCTCTAGGAACATATAAAAACATAGGGAAGCTATAACGCGAGCTATTGATCTACAACATAATTTGCAAAATACTATCAGGACTAAGTTCACGATAAATTAAAGTTCAATTAATCATATTACTTAAGAACTTCCACTTAGATAGAGATCTCTCTAGTCATCTAAATGATAATGTGATCCAAATCAACTAAACCATGTCTGATCATCACATGAGATGGAGTAGTTTTCAATGGTGAACATCACTATGTTGATCATATCTACTATATGATTCACGCTTGACCTTTTGGTCTCCAGTGTTCCGAGGCCATATCTGCATATGCTAGGCTCGTCAAGTTTAACCCGAGTATTCTGCAGCTGTAGAACTTGTTGGATACTTCATATCTCTCAACTCGGGCATTTGCTTGAAATATTAACTTAAACTCTTGGAACATCTCATATGCTCTATGGCGTTCAAACCGTCTTTCAAGTCCCGATTCTAAGCCGTAAAGCATGGCACACTGAACTATTGAGTAGTCATTAGCTTTGCTCTGCCAGACGTTCTTAACGTCATCAGTAGCATCTGTAGCAGGCCTGGCACCCAACGGTACTTCCAGGACGTAATTCTTTTATGCAGCAATGAGGATAGTCCTCAAGTTACGGACCCAGTCCATGTAGTTGCTGCCATCATCTTTCAAGTTAGCTTTCTCTAGGAACGCATTAAAATTCAAAGGAACAGTAGCACGGGCCATTGATCTACAACAACATAGACATGCAAAATACTATCAGGTACTAAGTTCATGATAAATTAAAGTTCAATTAATCATATTACTTAAGAACTCCCACTTAGATAGACATCCCTCTAATCATCTAAGTGACCACGTGATCCAAATCAACTAAACCATGTCCGATCATCACGTGAGATGGAGTAGTTTTCAATGGTGAACATCACTATGTTGATCATATCTACTATATGATTCATGCTCGACCTTTCGGTCTCAGTGTTCCGAGGCCATATCTGCATAAGCTAGGCTCGTCAAGTTTAACCCGAGTATTTTGCACATGCAAAACTGGCTTGCACCCGTTGTATGTGAACGTAGAGCTTATCATCACGTGGTGTCTCGGCATGAAGAACTGTCGCAATGGTGCATACTCAGGGAGAACACTTATACCTTGAAATTTTAGTAAGGGATCATCTTATAATGCTACCGCCGAACTAAGAAAAATAAGAATATAAAAGATAAACATCACATGCAATCAAAATATGTGACATATATGGCCATCATCATCTTGTGCTCATGATCTCCATCACCGAAACATCATCATGATCTCCATCGTCACCGGCGTGACACCTTGATCTCCATCGTAGCATCGTTGTCGTCTTGCCAACTATTGTTACTACGACTATCGCTGTCGCTTAGTGATAATGTAAAACAATTACATGGCGATTGCATTGCATACAATAAAGCGACAACCATATGGCTCCTGCCAGTTGCCGATAACTTTGTTACAAAACATGATAATCTCATACAACAATTCATATCACATCATGCCTTGACCATATCACATCACAACAAGCCCTGCAAAAACAAGTTAGACGTCCTCTACTTTGTTTTGCAAGTTTTACGTGGCTGCTACGGGCTTCTAGCAAGAATCGTTCTTACCTACGCATCAAAACCACAATGATTTTTTGTCAAGTGTGATGTTTTAACCTTAAACAAGGACCGGGCATAGCCACACTCGATTCAACTAAAGTTGGAGAAATAGACACCCGCCAGCCACCTATGTGCATAAGCACGTCGGTAGAACCAGTCTCATGAACGCGGTCATGTAATGTCAGTCCAGGCCACTTCATCCAACAATACCGCTGAATCAAAGTATGACATGCTAGTAAGCAGTATGACTATTATCGCCCACAACTCTTTGTGTTCTACTCGTGCATATAACATCTACGCATAGACCTGGCTTGGATGCCACTATTGGGCAACATGGTAAATTCAAAAAAAAAATCCTACTATCACGCAAGATCTATCTAGGTGATGCATAGCAACGAGAGGGGAGAATGTGTACACATACCCTCGTAGACCGAAAGCGGAAGCGTTTCAATAACGCGGTTGATGTAATCGAACTTCTTCGCGATCCAACCGATCAAGTACCGAATGCACGACACCTCCGTGTTCAGCACACGTTTAGCTCGATGACATCCCTCGTACTGTTAATCCAGTTGAGGCCAAGGGAGAGTTTCATTAGCACGACGGCGTGGCAATGATGATGATAAAGTTACCGGCGCAGGGCTTCGCCTAAGCACTACGACAATATGACCGAGGTGTGTAACTGGGGAGGGGGCACCACACATGGCTAAAAGATCAACTTGTGTCTTCTTGGGGTGCTCCCCTCCCCCGTATATAAAGAAGGGAGGGAGCAGGCGGCCGGCCTAGGGGCGCGCCAAGCATAGGGAGTCCTACTAGGGCTCCCAAGTCCTAGTAGGATTCCCTTTCCTATTCGGACGAGGAGAGAAGGAAACAGAGGGAGAGGGAGAAGGAAAGAGTGGCTGCGCCCCCACCCCTTGTCCAATTCGGTTTGGCCAGGGGGGAGGCGCGCTCCACCTCTTGGCCCTTCTCCCCTCTCTCCACTAAATCCCAACAAGGCCCATTACTTCTCCCGGTGAATTCCCGTAACTCCCCGGTACTCCGAAAAATACCCGAATCACTCGGAACCTTTCCGATGTCCGAATATAGCCTTCTAATATATCAATATTTATGTCTCGACCATTTCGAGACTCCTCGTCACATCTGTGGTCTCATCCGGGACTCCGAACAAACTTCGGTCATCAAATCACATAACTCATAATACAAATCGTCATCGAATGTTAAGCATGCGGACCCTACGGGTTCGAGAACTATTTAGACATGACTGAGACACATCTCCGGTCAATAACCAATAGCAGACCTTAGATGCTCATATTGGCTCCTACATATTCTACACAGATCTTTATCGGTCAAACCGCATAACAACATATGTTGTTCTCTTTGTCATTGGTATGTTACTTGCCCGAGATTCGATTGTCAGTATCATCATACCTAGTTCAATCTCATTACTAGCAAGTCTCTTTACTCGTTCCGTAATGCTTCATCCTGCAACTAACTCATTAATCACATTGCTTGCAAGGCTTACAGTGATGAGCATTACCGAGAGGCCCCGGAGATACCTCTCCGAAACACGGAGTGACAAATCCTAATCTTGATCTATGCCAACCGAACAAACACCTTCGGAGACACTTGTAGAGCATCTTTATAATCATCCAGTTATGTTGTGATGTTTGATAGCACCCAAGGTGTTCCTCCGGTATTCGGGAGTTGCATAATCTCATAGTCTGAGGAACGTGTATAAGTCATGGAGAAAGCAGTAACAATGAAACTATAACGATCATAATGCTAAGCTAACGGATGTGTCTTGTCCATCATATCATTCTCCTAATGATGTGACCCTGTTTATCAAATGACAACACATGTCTATAGTTAGGAAACATAACCATCTTTGATTAACGTGCTAGTCAAGTAGAGGCATACTAGGGACACTATGTTTTGTCTATGTATTCACACACGTACTAAGTTTCCGGTTAATACAATTCTAGCATGAATAATAAACATTTATCATGAAATAAGGAAATAAATAATAACTTTATTATTGCCTCTAGCGCATATTTCCTTCAGGTGGTTCTTCAGGATTTAATTCATTGTCGAAGTGTTTTTCAAGATTCTTGTTCGAGGAGCTCAAGTATTCTTCTCTTTGCGCTTTGAAGTGCAAATATTTGCTCTCTTATCTTTTGAGGTGGTGTTATGTCATTCTTGACAATCTGTCTTCGTGTTTCATGATTCACGACTTGTCAGGAATGAGATATTTAAAACCATCAATTTCTCTTCATTCATGAGATCTTTTCAACCCAACAATTTCTTTGTTGGAGTTACTTTGGGTTATCTTTCACCTAAAGCCTTACACTAGGATTGTTGCTATTTGTGGTGATTTTCCATGATCCAAGCTTTCTCTTTATCATCTCTGTGGAAGATTTTTGGCATACCTTTGATGCTCACAAGCAATCAATGGTTTCTATTAGTGGTTGGTTGCCACATGATAGTTTTGAGATGTTTCCATAAGCCCACGAGGAGAATATCATTTGATTGTTGATTCTCCGTTCAAGCCTTTGTCCTAAGGATGTTTTTAAAATTCATTTGCGGTAGAAGATGTTGTTTTCTTCTCCGTTCTTTTCATTCCGCTTTCTTTCAGAGGCATTGTGTTGTTGTGCTCTCGTAAAGTGCCATCCCATCTTGTGAAGTTCATGTTCCCTTCCTTTCATTTTCAGCTGGAGTGCAACCCAAATTCTTTCATTCTTATTCCTTTTCTACCTTCTCTAACTGGAGCGGTTTCAGAGTCTATCTTACTCCTTAACTGAAAGGATCGAGAAGAGGTGTCTAGAGGGGGGGTGATTAGACCCTCAACAAACAAAGTTGGCAGTTTTTAAGTTTTTTAAGTTGAGGTGATAGATTAACACAATTTCAAGCATACACAATACAATTCAAGCAAGCATACAAAGAGTATATGAGCAGCAAAAAATAAAGCATGCAACTTGCAAGAAAGTAAATGGATGGGATTGGAGTGTGCAAATGCAATTGGAGACACGGAGATTTTTGGCGTGGTTCCGATAGGTGGTGCTAGCGTACATCCACATTGATGGAGACTTCAACCCACGGAGGGTAACGGTTATGCGAGTCCACGGAGGGCTCCACCCACGAAGGTTCCACGAAGAAGCAACCTTGTCTATCCCATCGTGGCCATCACCCACGAAGGACTTGCCTCACTAGGGTAGATCTTCACGAAGTAGGCTATATCCTTGCCCGTACAAATTCTTGGTTCAACTCCACAATCTTGACGGAGGCTCCCAAGCGACGCCTAACCAATCTAGGAGACACCACTCTCCAAAAGTGAAGCGGAGCATCCCTCGCTCATCCCCATGGACTCTACTACAACTCGGCAAGCACCTAGAGGACCAATGACAAGAGCACGTGCACGCAACATCGAGAACGAGGTCAATTCTATCCTCTTCGAGTTTCTTTCGGTTTCACATGAGAATTGGGTTCTACCTCAAAGAGACTCACTATGCATTCTTAGGCACCAAGAAGATGTTCGTGAGAAGGACAAGACGGAGCCTCGAGCATCCACGGAGCAAGGGAGAGGAGAGGAGAACAAGAATAATGAAGGAGAGAAGCTCCTGGACACCCCGGGTGCCCGGACGGAAGGACCCCGGGTGCCCAGACTCAAAGACGTGGGGAGGTCTAAACCCCCTGGACACCCCGGGTGCCCGACCATCTCGGCCCCGGGTGACCGGCCATCTCGGCCCCGGGTGCCCGGCCTCTGCCTGGGCTGCACCCCAGCCGGCCCCGGGTGCTTGGCCCCAAGGCCCTGGGTGCCCAGCCCTCCACCTAGGCCTCGCCTAGCTCACCCCGGGTGCCCGGCCTGCACCGCCCCAGCCGCATGTGGCCTCCCCGGGTGCCCGGGCCTAGGACCCCCGGGTGCCCGGACCTCCTCCCTCCGGAACCCCTGACCGGTCCGGGTGCCCGGCCGGTTCCACCCCGGGTGCCCGAACCCCTCCTCCGTGGCAACGTGTTTTAGGGACATTTTAGTCCTTTGTACCCCTCTTTCTCCTAGTTTCGTCCCTTGCCTTTATATACTCTTTACCTAGCTCTTTTGGGAGGTTAGCAAAGTATTTAGAACACCAAAGAGATCTTTGATCCTTGTATCCCCTCCTCTTGGAGATCAAGCCCCCACCTAGGGAAGTATCCTTTGGATTGTCAAGGCCTCCTCTTGGAGAAGATCAACATCAAGACCTCACCTAGTGGGAAGAACTTACCTAGTGCTATTTTCCTTGAATTGTTCATGTAATCTTGTGGATCTCAAGTATGCTACTCTAGTGGATGTGATATTTGGGTTTGTTTGAGAGTTTTGTTCCTTGTGTTATTGATCCTTTTCCCCCTCCAAGTGTGAAAAGATCCCCTCTAGGGTTTCACCCTACAACATCTTGGTATCATGAGCAAGGTTGATTCACATCTTGGAGTCCCATCCCCCCATTTGCTAGCTTGATTTTGTTGTTTTTCGTCCAAATTCAAAAATACCCACAAAAATAGCTTCAAAAAAATTTCTTGCAATCTGTTGGATCTTGTGAGATTTGGTTGTTTTGGTCCATGGATTTGATGTTTGGCAAGTGGATCTAGCCCCTCCCCAACAATCCCCACCCTTCCCACCATGAAATCCTCCAAATTTTGCCAATCCCCAAAATTTTCCGCCCAAATCGGACACCACCAGGTGCCCGCACCTCGAGTCACCGGGCACCTGCACCCCCGAGCCATTTCCCCCTGACCACCCGGGCA
>NC_057795.1:498016440-498020235 GCF_018294505.1 Triticum aestivum | reverse complement strand
ACCAACACCATTTTGGCCATAATTTCCACATCCCAAGTCCGTTTTTCGTGTTCTTTAGCTCGTTTGGAAGCTCTTGACACCCTCCATCCACATATATCTTTACCACCACCATTAGCCTACACCCAAAAATTCATCAGCATAGCAACCACCTTTCGCATTTGACCGATTTTGAGTTGTGGTTTCCGTTTCCTAAGGTGTTTCGGCTACTTAGGAACGTGTGACATCGACATCATCACCTCGGAGTCATCTTCTCCAACGATCATCACCGTTGCCAGCACTAACCGTAAGAAAGGATGGTAACCTCAACAACACTTACCTTTGCTTTTGCATTGATAGCCTGAGCCATTTTGCGTCACTTCCCCTTCGAGACTAGCAAGTTGAGAATTGTCGGGCCATGCTTTTGTGCACCGTAGTGATTGTGTTATCATCTTTGTGCCATAAGTCTCTCTCGTGCATATCATACATACTTGTCTCATATCATACTCAGCTCGAGCATCAAGCATAGAGAGAAAAAAAGAAAACAAAGAAAAGCTTTTAAGCAAAAGAGGAGAAACAAAGAGCTTGTAAGCAATAGCATTGAGCCATTTTCCATAGTTATATCATCTTGGTCATCACATACATAGCATAGCTGGGATTGAAGACGACATGTTTCTCTCATAGGTTGGTGCACAAGCGTATCTTGCCCATTTGAGAAATCGAGCTAGCATCTCTCTAGCATTCGCACAACAAGAGCATTTTCCGTGGTTACACATTTTGAGCTCACTCCTTGGTTGTGCGGATCCCATCTATCTTCCGTGCGTGTGTTCCTAGTGATATCTTTGGGTTTGATCTATTTTATTTACTTGCATTTGTGTGAACCTTCTCAACCTTATCGATATCTTGACTAACATTTGCTTGAAATTTTTTCCACCATCATAACTGAGCTCCTCCATAAGCCTCTTATTTGTAGGTGTGAGAAACAAACCCGGTTCCATTTCTCCTATTGTAGCATTACATTGAGTGACACTTGTTACATCCTCAATCCTCGGAAAAGGTAACTTTGGTATTGTTCTCTCATTTTCCTACTCACCCCACTTGGTTATGATGGATAGGCCAAACTCATCGGCGAACCCGCTTTTCGAGGAGCAATGTGATGATTCCAGGTTCGTCTCCAAGAACCACTTCTTCATCGCGCAACGAGCGCTTCATCAAGAAACCGAAGCATTGGGTGAACGCTTGGAGCAACTCGCCTCCGACCTTCGTCAATCGGAAACAAGGAACTGCGACTACATCGACGCCAAGTCCTCCACACAAATGGAAGAGCTCCGCAGCATGATCGTGCGACGCTTGTCTTCCTCATCCTCTTAAACAAGACGACGCCACTCAAGCTGCCGTTCAAATAGGCAATCTTCAGACTACTCCTCGTGATGATCCTCAAGATCACCAAGCTCAAGAAAATCCATTCCATGGCAATGGCTTACAAGACCGAGTTCGAGCACGTGAAAGGGCGCGACACCAAGCGCAAGAAGCAATGGAGCAAGAGCAAATACCTCCATAAGCGCCATGTCAAGAACCTCAAGAAGATGACCCCATCCGTCAAGCACAAGCACTCGAAGCAGAACACGGACTCCGAGATTCCACTTGAGCCGTCGTAGAACAAAACCGCCAAGTGCCTGAACAAGAGGAAGCACTTGGCCAAGCACGACAAGAAGAAGTCGCCCGACATGAAGAGCAACAAGAAAGGCACAACCAAGCGCATATCCCCCGTCCTCCTCCAAGACAAGAGCGACACCAAGTGGAACAAGTGCTTCAAGACCCTGCTCCATGCCAAGAGCGACATCTTGAGGAATGAGCATTTGAGGACCTTCCTCCTCGGCAAGAGCGATATCAAAACCGCTACTATGATGAAGAACTCCTCTACAGCAAGCTCAAGTTCACCATGCCCAAGTTCTCCAGAAGCAATGATCCCGAAGAATATCTCTCATGGTCCTTGAAGGTGGACAAGATTTTCCACCTTCACAACTATGACAAGGAAAAGAAGATCACCATGGACTCCCTCGAGTTTCAAGACTACGTTCTTATTTGGTGGGAACAAGTGATCGAGCGATGACAAACAAGACGCAAATCACCCATCACAACTTGGACAGAGATGAAGGATGTTATGAGAGCTCACTTCGTGCCTACACACTACACCCGTGATCTTTTCAAGAAGTTGCAACTCCTCAAGCAAGGCACGAAGACAGTCGAAGAATACTACTAAGAAATGGTGATTGCCATGATACGAGCCAATGTCAAGGAAGAAGACGAGCGAACGGCCTCAACCACCCAATCAAGCGGATTGCCGACTTCCAACCATATTCAAACCTTCTCGAGCTAGTTCATCAAGCGACCAAGGCTGAGCAACAAGTGCAAGATGACTTCGATACACCAAGTACTCGTCCAAGACCTACGACTCCTACTCTCAAGCTCCCGCGACTTCGGCACCTCCTACCTCAACGAGAGCATCACCAAGTACCGGCGACAAGTCAAGTTCCAAGCAAGCTACGTCTTCCTCGACTCATCCTCCGACAAGCACCTACAAATCCAAGACTCCCTCACCTTCGGCGCCTTCCAATGACCCTGTCAAGACAAGTTCATTCAAGTGCTTCACATGTGGTGGTCAAGGACACAAGTCCTTCAAATGCACCAACAAGCGAACCATGATCTTCAACAATGATGGCACATATGACTCGATGAGTGAAGAAGAAATGGAAGCCCTTGAGCACGGGGCCATGCATTGGCGCGTGAACGAATATGAAGATGATCAAGTGTTTTGTGACAATGATTCAAGTCCCTCTCTTGTGGTCTCCAAGGTTTTGATGCCCCAACACCACCAAGAAGAAGACCAACGGTGCCACATCTTCCACACCAAGGCCGGCATCAACGAGCATTCCGTGGAAGTCATCCACTACAAAAAAAGACACATCCGTGACATTTTGGGCCGAACGAATTTTTTTTCTATCATACATATGACACTTCTATGACGATAATTGTGACAAAACCCGGTATCCTCATAGATTTGGTGGGCTCCTACTTCTATGACAAAAAATCATGACAGAAAATGGGCTTTTCATCCTGGGCGGGTCGGAGACGCAGCTGCATGACATTCTTTGGGCCGTCCATGACGGAAAAAAACCGTGGTAGAAGCGAGGGAGAAGAAAATTTCGGGGAGTTGCCGGTTACGGTGGGAGGTCAGGGGCCGAGCGATGCGCGTTTCTCTCATACACGTACGTGCGTGTGTGCGAGGCGTTGGCTCTAACTAAAACCGAGCAAGGCGTTGGGCTCTAACTGAACCCGAGCGATTGCACTGCAGGCTACGCGTTACTGAACCCGAGTGATCGATCGATGGCTGTTAACTGAACCCGATGGAGCGATTCCTTTGCTACTGCTGCTAACTGAAGCCGATCGATTGGATGAATAGTGAGCATGGGGGGGATGAACAGTGAGCGGTGGCGTTGCCTCTGGATGAACAGGACCCCGTGGTGTGGAGGGCTAGATGAATAGTAGACGGTGGACGGGTGGCCGTGGAGGGGTGGTTGAACAGGACCTCGTGGTGTGGAGGGCTGGATGAACAGTAGTCGGTGGAGGGCTGGATGAACAGTAGACGGTGGAGGGGTGGTTGAATAGTAGCCGATGGAGTAGCGCGCGGTGGAGGCTGGATGAACAGGAGCCCGTGGAGGCTGGAGGAGGTCGACGGTGGAGATGAACAGTATCTCGTGGAGTCTCGTTTTGCGGTACGCCACACCCCTCCCGATGAACAGGACCCCCGTTTCGACC
>NC_057795.1:497881376-498016181 GCF_018294505.1 Triticum aestivum | reverse complement strand
ATCAACAGGACCCCGTTTCGACCGTAGGAGGTCTGTTTCCTCCGTTTTGCAGTACGCCACACCCCTCCCGATCAACAGGACCCCCGTTTCGACCGTAGGAGGTCCGTTTCCTCCGTTTTGCGGTACGCCACACCCCTCCCGATCAATAGGACCCCGTTGCGAATGTAGGAGGTCCGTTACCTCCATTCTGCGGTATGCCAGGCCTCGTTTCTATCGCCTGTTCCGTCCAAGCCCTCCCGATGAACATGACCACACATTCCGTTCCGACCCAGCCGGTTGGCTCCCCATGAACACGACGACGACGCTGTTTCTCCGTTTCGACCCAGCCATGTACGTATGCGCGAGTAGGTGTTCGAGACCCTGCCTGTATGTATGTACGTGGCCGTATTTTCTTTCTTGCATCCTCGCCGCTGTACGTACGTGTACATGCTATGTGTGTGCCTCTACTCGACATGTGCACGCCTCTACTACGACACGTGCGCGCCTCTACATCGACCAGTATGTACGTACACGTTCACGACCAGAATGACAACGCTACGTACGCTTCGACCAGGTGGGTCCCGACTGTCAGGCACTTCCTTGCCTGCGAAGATGTAGCTGGTGGGTCCCAGCAGTCAGGGGGGCGAATCGTTTTTTTGCCCGGATTCACTTCCTTGCGTGCGAAGATGTAGCTGGTGGGTCCCAGCAGTCAGGGGGTGAATCGTTTTTTTTTGCCCGGATGCACTTCCTTGCGTGCGAAGGTGTCGCTGGTGGGTCCCAGCGGTCAGGGGGGCGAATCATTTTGTTTTTTTGCCCGGACGCACTTCCTTGCGTGCGAAGATGTAGCTGGTGGGTCCCAGCAGTCAGGGGGAAACATTTTTTTGTGAAATATTGTGGCTCGTCTGGTGGCTCCCAGCTGTCAGGTGGAGGAATCATTATTTTCTGCGTAATAAGGAGGCACTTCCTTGCTGCGGCCGTGGACCCAGCTGTCAGCCTCTCCACGTACAGTCCACGTACGATGGAAGTCGTTCCTTGACCATGTTGACCACGTTGACCACGCCGCACCGAGAGCACCAGGGCGGTGGACGACGGCGAGGCCTAGGAAGGGGACGACGGGGAGCCGGGGAAGACGCGTCAGTGGAAGCCCGCGCGGAGAGGTGTACGAGGGTTCACTGGTTCGGCTACGGTGTGAGGCTGCCGTCGCCGCAGGGCCTGGCCAGCGGTGGGAATAGTAGGGGCGATGAGGCCTCCGCGGCAGCACAGCCGGCCATGGGAGGCAGGAGCATGCGGCATGACCGGCGCTGCTTTGGGCGGCTGGAGCAAGAAGACCAGAGGTTGAAGAAGCACTATGACCGTTGGATGGACATTGTATGGTCACTGGAGCTAGAATCGTTCATATGGACTAAAGTTGACAAAGGCCCCCGTCCCAGTCAACTTAGTAGGCCCACAAGTCAGCCTCCCACCATGGTGGGTCCCAGCTAGCAGGGGGAGTATTCATTTTTTTTGCGTAATAAGGAGGCACTTCTGGTGGGTCCGAGCTGACAGCGCGGGGAACGTTTTTTCGCGAAATATGCTGGCCCATCCGGTGGGTCCCAGAAGTCAGGGGGAAACGTTTTTTCACGAAATAAGGTGGCCCATCTGGTGGGTCCCTGCTGTCAGGTGGAGGAATAATTATTTTGCGCGTAATAAGGAGGCACTTCCTTGCGGCCGCCTGGACCCAGCTGTTAGCCTCTCCAGGTACAGTACTCTTCCGATGGAAGTCGGTCGTTGACCACGCCGCGCCGAGAGCACCAGGGTGGTGGTCTGGACGACGGCGAGGCCTAGGAAGGGGACGATGCGGAGCCGGGGAAGACGCGACAGTGGTAGCCCGCGTGGAGAGTAGTACGAGGGTTCACTGGTTCGGCTGCGGTGTGAGGCTGCTGTCGCCGCAAAATAACAGGGGTGTGAGTGGGTAGAGGGATGGCCTGGCTAGCGGTGGGAGTAGTACGGGGCGGTGAGGCCTCCGCGGCATCACAGTCGGCCACGGGAGGCAGGAGCACGCGACACGACCGATGCTGCTTTGGGCGGCTGGAGCAAGAAGACCAGAGGTTGAAGAAGCACTACGGCCGTTGGATGGACATCGTACGATCACTACAGCTAGAATCGTTTATATTGACTAAGTTGACAAAGCCCTTGGTACGCGTCAACTTAGTAGGCCCACAGCTCAGATTTGGCAGAGAACATATAGCCCATTTGCGATTTGTAAGAATGTACAGCCCATTTTCCAATTCTAATGGAATTTACTACAACCCATTTACAGTTTGTTAAAAGTACAGCCCAACTTCTAGCTAGGACAACGATTAATAATTTCAAACAACCGCTCAAAATAGAATTCAAAACAAAATTCCCACATTTTGATGGGATCTGAAATATTTTTATCCGAAATTTCTAGTCAAGTTAAATATAATTTCAAAATAAAGTTGTATCACGTTAAAATCCAACAAAATATTGCGCGCGCAACAAGTAATGAAATTAAAATTTCCAAATTCCAAAAATAATATATTTTTCAAACTAATTACGTGTTTGGTGCATAGTAATTGCCCAGTTAATATAATTACATCCCATTTATTATTTCTTAAAGTCCATTTTCTTGTTAAGCCTAATGCATACCTCCTAGGAAACTTTGCAGCCCAGCGGGGCAGATAACAAGTTGACCCGGATATTGTGTACAACTGTCTGCCCAGTTGCATTGCTGATGTTGAAAAAAAAGGCCTGTGTAGTACAGTACAACCTAGCATGGTTACTCAGCCCACATTCAGCAACGTCGGAAAGGCCCAAACAAGGCTTCTGTACAACTTTTGGAAGTCACTGAGCTCAATTAATAACTTAAGAAAAAAGATAGATTACAGTGGAACCTAATTAAAAGCTGTCACGAGCAAATAAATAATTCAACGGGTCCCACTTGTGCGTGCGTGCGCGCGCGCGCGCGTGTGTGTGTGAGTGAGAGAGAGAGAGAGACCCATCGGTCGATGCTCGTAAATACATCTTTCAGCCATATGCATTGCTGATGCTTAATAAAAACTTATATAGTTGACACAATCATATAGAACATCATAGCACACTGAACTTGCATACAAAAAGTTCACGCAGGCGGCACAATCAGGATGGAAGCAGTGGATCGCTACGGGAAGGGCTATGTTGAAACCAACGAAGTCGTACATAATGGTTCATCGTCTTTATAAATGACGGGGAAATATCTTGAATGTTGTGCAAAGAAAACAGACAGACAACACAATAAGTTCTGCTAGCACATTAAGTTAACGTACAACCCTTTCTAAAAAAAGTTCAGGTACAAAATTAGAACAGGTCACAATCAAATGTACTGGCATATCAGTGCTTCAGACCTATAGCTCGGATTTAACTAGTACTATCTGACAAGATTCAGTTGTTACCTCAAATTAGAGCACATCCAGGCAGCCAACCCTGCCTCTTCTCCCAAAGAAGCAGTGGCCTCCGCCGCGCGATGGAGTAGGCCCTATGCCATCCATCATTCTGAGCAACACGGGGAAAGTCTGACGTTGACTCCTGTAATGGACGTCGTCAACGGACCCTGGCACTAGCGGCGGCGACAGGACTTTGATTGATGGATTGACCACTTCTTCGACATGCATGAACACTCGATACAGGTACATCCCTAACGTGGCCCGCGACGGCCTTGGTGGCGATGAATAGTACAATCCCGGTTCCCGCACCGGTATCTCAACACCAATCACCTTCGGTATGGTGGACGGCTTCTTCATCCATGCCATAACAGTCAGAGCCCAGCTGTCTGGAGGAAGAAACATACTTACGAGCTCACCTCCAAGGTCGTTGATAAGCTCGTTCATGGACTCGCTGTTCCAAGCACGTCGAGGCATGCCGTGGAAGGTAAGCTTTGTTAAAAACTCAAGCTCAGAGGGCACCGAGCCCCATCCTGGGTGCCACCGATCAAAGCTCAATAGCGCGCCATTGCAGAACAAACGCCGGGAAGATTTGAACACACGACTGCAGTCGAAAGTTGTCCGGAACCTGACGAAGAAATCAGCCGATGGCGGACAGACTTTGACGAGCAAGTCACTTATTTGGATGCCGTGCGCAATGCCAAGAGCTTTGACAAGGTCGTCCGACAAGACGGGAGGCCGGTCGCCGTTGATGGTTACCATCAGCACTTTGCTGGCAAACTGGTCGTCAAGCGCCGCCATGCCACTGTTGAGCGACAGCACGCAGCGACCGAAGGTAGGACGGACCTCAGGATCTCCGGCTCGGAGATCCGCGTTGACCGGTGACATGATGGTGCGCTTGAGTATAGGGAGTACAAGAGGGGGATTTGGGGGAACTGGAGTAGGAATCGAGATTCCAGAGGTGGGGGAGGGGCGGGAGACAGGGGATGAAAAGGTAGCATGAATTTCGAGCACGCGCCAATATGCTCTCGGGGTGCAAGCGCACGAAAACACCGGTGGCGCCAATATGCCCGGCCTTTTTTTCAGGATCTTTTGAGAGCCCGGCCCGAGAGTCATAATTGACATGTTTGGCATTGCGTTACTACTCGGCCCATATTCAATGACACCTCACTGGCCCAAGCAAGTGTACATCATCGAAAAGGCAGTGAGCTCAAATTATATAACTTGAAAAAAGGAGATATACTCTGAACACTGGAGAATGGTGATGCCCTCATTTAGCCCACCAGTAGTTCGAGACAATAAAAAGTTCGAAACAACGATATATAAAACATTCAAACACTGACTAGTGGCTACTACTGACATAAACAGCAAGACATGATAGTTCATAAGAAGTCTTGCTACACCACCAAAACATACCCATCTGCAGCGCTCAGACTCTCGTGATCCAGACGAGAATGACATTCTAAACAGAAGCAACTATTACATAGAAAGAGTGACATAGACGAGGATGACCAAATGACAAGGAATATCCATAACAAAAGAAAGAACTACCCATCCAGAACCAGCAGCAAAGACAACAAAGTCATTCGAAGAGATGATCCAACACCATCATAATTTGCAGCCCTGCTTCAGCGACCAATGATCCGGAGACACCAGTACTCCACCCTTTCAATGCAACAGCCGAGTTACCTATCAACCTGAAGGCTTGAATGATGTCTACTACACAACCTTCTTCTTGTAGACGTTGTTGGGCCTGCAAGTGCACAGGTTTGTAGGACAGTAGCAAATTTCCCTCAAGTGGATGACCTAAGGTTTATCAATCCGTAGGAGGCGTAGGATGAAGATGGTCTCTCTCAAGCAACCCTGCAACCAAATAACAAAAAGTCTCTTGTGTCCCCAACACACCCAATACAATGGTAAATTGTATAGGTGCACTAGTTCGGCGAAGAGATGAAGATACGAGTGCAAAATAGATAGTAGATATAGGTTTTTGTAATCTGAAATAATAAAAACAGCAAGGTAGCGAGCGACAAAAGTCAGCGTAAACGGTATTGCAATGATAGGAAACAAGGCCTAGGGTTCATACTTTCACTAGTGCAAGTTCTCTCAACAATAATAACATAGATAGATCATATAACAAGCCCTCAACATGCAACAAAGAGTCACTCCAAATCCACTAATAGCGGAGAACAGACGTAGAGATTATGGTAGGGTACGAAACCACCTCAATGTTATCATTTCTGTTCTATCTATTCAAGAGTTCGTAGTAAAATAACATAAAGCTATTCTTTCCGCTCAATCCATCATAGAGTTCATACTAGAATAACACCTTAAGACACAAATCAACCAAAACCCTAATGTCACCTAGATACTCCATTGTCACCTCAAGTATCCGTGGGCATGATTATATGATATGCGTCACATAATCTCAGATTCATCCAACCAACATAAAAGTACTTCAAAGAGTGCCCCAAAGCTACTACCGGAGAGTCAAGAACGTGTGCCAACCCCTATGCATAGGTTCATGGAACCCGCAAGTTGATCACCAAAACATACATCAAGTGGCACATGATATCCCATTGTCACCACAGATAATCACGGCAAGACATACATCAAGTGTTCTCATAAAAGACTCAATCTGATAAGATAACTTCAAAAGGGGAAACTCAATTCATCACAAGAGAGTAGAGGGGGAGAAACATCATAAGATCCAACTACAATAGCAAAGCTCGGGATACATCAAGATCGTGCCATAGAGGGAACATGAGAGAGAACACGAGAGAGAGAGATCAAAAACATAGCTACTGGTACATACCCTCAGTCCCGAGGGTGAACTACTCCCTCCTCGTCATGGAAAGCGTCGGGATGATGAAGATGGCCACCGGTGAAGGGATCCCCCTCCGGTAGGGTGCCAGAACAGGGTCCCGATTGGTTTTTCGTGGCTCTGGAGGCTTGCGGCGGCGGAACTCCCGATCTAGGTTCTGTTCTGGAAGTTTTACGATACGTAGGTATATATGGGTGCAGGGGGTACGTCGGTGGAGCTACGGGGGGGCCACGAGGCAGGGGGCGCACCCTCCACCCTCGTGGACAGCCCGGGGCTCCCCTGGCATGCACTCCAAGCCCATCAGGTTGGTTTCCTTCCAAAATTAACTTCTCCAGTTGATTTCGTTCCGTTTTGACTCCGTCTGATATTCCTTTTCCTCGAAACACTGAAATAGGCATAAAACAGCAAATCTGGGCTGGGCCTCCGGTTAATAGGTTAGTCCCAAAAAATAATATAAAAGTGGATAATAAAGCCCAATATTGCCTAAAATAGTAGATAAAGTAGCATGGAGCAATCAAAAATTATAGATACGTTGGATACGTATCAAGCATCCCCAAGCTTAATTCCTGCTCGTCCTCGAGTAGGTAAATGATAAAAAAAGAATTTTTTATGCAGAGTGATACTTTGGCATAATTTCAATGTAAATCTTCTCAATTGTGATATGAATATTCAGATCCGAAAGATTCAAGACAAAAGTTCATATTGACACAAAAATAATAATACTTCAAGCATACTAATCAAAGCAATCATATCTTCTCAAAATAACATGGCAAAAGAAAGTTCATCCCTACAAAATCATATAGTTAGGCTATGCTTCATTTTCGTCACACAAAGATGTTCCCAACTTCTATACCCCCAATGACAAGCCAAGCAATTGTTTCATACTTAAATAATCTCAAACTTTTTCAACTTTCATGCAATACATGAGCGTGAGCCATGGATATAGCACTATGGGTGGAATAGAATATGATGATGGGGATTGTGTGGAGAAGACAAAAAAAAGAGAAAGTCTCACATTGACGAGGATAATCAACGGGCTATGGAGATGCCCATCAATTGATGTCAACATGAGGAGTAGGGATTGCCATGCAACGGATGCACTAGAGCTATGAATGCTCAACAAAAGAAAACTAGTGGGTGTGCATCCAACTTGCTTGCTCATGAAGACCTAGGGCATTTGAGGAAGCCCATTGTAGGAATATACAAGCCAAGTTCTATAATGAAAAATTTCCCACTAGTATGAAAAAGACAACTTATGAGACTCACTACATGAAGAACAAGGTGCTACTTTGAAGCACAATATATGAGACTCACTACATGAAGAACAAGGTGCTACTTTGAAGCACAATATATGAGACTCACTACATGAAGAACATGGTGCTACTTTGAAGCACAAGTGTGGAAAAAGAGATAGTAGCATTGCCCTTTTTTTTGGGCCTTCCTTTTTTTTATTTTGGCCTTTCTCTTTTTTTGGCAATGCTCTAATAATGATGATCATTACACTTCTATTTATTACAACATGAGGATTACAACTCAAAACTAGAATAAGGTATAACTCTATATGAATGCCTCCGGCGGTGTACCGGGATGGTGTAATGAATCAAGAGTGACATGTATGAAAAATAATGCATGGTGGCTTTGCCACAAATACTATGTCAACTACATGATCATGCAATGGCAATATGACAAAAGTAATGTATGTCATGATGATGATGATGGAAGTTGCATGGCAATATATCTCGGAATGGCTATGGAAATGCCATAATAGGTAGGTATGGTGGCTGTTTTGAGGAAGATATAAGGAGGTTTATGTGTGATAGAGCGTATCGTATCACAGGGTTTGGATGCATCGGCGAAGTTTGCACCAACTCTCAAGGTGAGAAAGGGCAATGCACGATACCGAAGAGGCTAGCGAAGGTGGAAAGGTGAGAGTGCGTATAATCCATGGACTCAACATTAGTCAAAAGAACTCATATACTTATTGCAAAAATTTAGAAGTCATCAAAAATCAAGTACTACACGCATGCTCCTAGGGGGATAGATTGGTAGGAAAAGACCATCGCTCGTCCCCGACCGCCACTCATAAGGATGCACAAGCCAGGTACACTTTATGTTTCAAATTTGTTACATAACTTTAACCATACGTGCATGCTATGGGACTTACAAACTTCATCACAAGCATTTCTCAAATTCACAATCACCCAACTCGCATGACTTTGATATTATCACCTCCATATCTCAAAACAATTATCAAGCATCAAACTTATCTTAGTATTCAACACACTCATAAGAAAGTTTCACATATCTTGAATACCAAGTATATTAACATTAAGCAAATTACCATGCTATTAACGACTCTCAAAATAATCTAAGTGAAGCATGAGAGATCAACAGTTTCTTTAAAACAAATCCACCATCGTGCTCTAAAAGATCTAAGTGAAGCACTAGAGCAAAATTATTAAGCTCAAAAGATATAAGTGAAGCACATAGAGTATTCTAGCAAATTCTAATTTGTGTAAGGCTCTCTCTCATTAAAGAATTTCAGATCTTGATACTTTATTCAAACAGCAGGCAAAGCTAAAGAAAACTACAATGCAAAGATAGCACAACTCATGTCAAGAAGCAAAAACTTAGGCTCAACCGATACTAACCGATAGTTGTTGAAGAAGAAAGGTGGGATGCCTACCGGGGCATCCCCAAGCTTAGATGCTTGAGACTTCTTGAAATAATATCTTGGGGTGCCTTGGGCATCCCCAAGCTTGAGCTTTTATGTCTCCTTAATTCCTCTCATATCATGGTTTCTCTTTTTATCAAAAGCTTCATTCACAACAAACTCAACAAGAACTCGTGAGATAGGTTAGTATAAACCAATGCAAATCCATAACATCTTCTACTGTAACAAATCACTAACATTATTATTCAACATTAATACTAAATGTCTCTATATATTTAATACTCCTATCCTCAAATATAATCATTAAACAAGCAAACATATGCAAACAATGCAACCATAACAGCAATCTGCCAAAACAGTACAGTCTATAAAGAATGCAAGAGTAACAATACTTCCCTTACTCCAAAAATTATGAACTAAAATTCCCACTGTAATAAATTTATCAGAGCTTAATATGCAAAAAGATTCAACATTATACCATTCTCTGAGTTTTCTAGGGAATTTTTGCAACAGCAGTAAACTTTCTGTTTTCAAACAGCAACATGTATACTAGCAAAATAAGCATGGCAAAGGCTATCCTTGACTTTTTATTGAAACTAAAGATGCAAAACATTATTCTAACTAACATCAAGCAAAAACTAACAAAATAAAATGATGCTCCAAGCAAAACACATAACATGTGGCGAATAAAAATATAGCTCCAAGTAAAGTTACCGATGAACGAAGACGAAAGAGGGGATGCCATCCGGGGCATCCCCAAGCTTAGTTGCTTGGTTGTCCTTGAATAGTACCTTGGGGTGCCTTGGACATCCCCAAGCTTAGGCTCTTTCCACTCCTTATTCCATAATCCATCGAATCTTTACCCAAAACTTGAAAACTTCAACCACACAAAACTCAAACAAAACTCGTAAGCTCCGTTAGTATAAGAAAATAAAACCACCACTTAGGTGCTGTAATGAACTCATTCTAAATTCATATTGGTGTAATATCTACTGTATTCTAACATATCTATGGTTCATACCACTTAATGCTAGCCATAGATGCATCAAAATAAGCAAACAACACAATGAAAACAGAATCTGTCAAAAACAGAACAGTCTGTACTAATCTGTATCAAACGTATACTTCTGGAACCCCAAAAATTATGAAATAAATTGCTGGACCTGAGAAATTTGTCTATTAATCATCTGCAAAAAGAATCAACCTAAAATCACTCTTCAGTAAAAATGGAAGCTATTCTCGTGAGTGCAAAAGTTTCTGTTTTCTACAGCAAGATCATATAAACTTCACCCAAGTCTTCCCAAAGGTTCTACTTGGCAGTTTATTGAAACAAAATCTATAAAACATGATTACTATAGTGTCATAATCATGTGGACACACGAAAATAGTAAGGATAAATATTGGGTTGTCTCCCAACAAGCGCCTTTCTTTAATGCCTTTCTAGCTAAGCATGATGACGACAATGATGCTCACATAAAAGATAAGAATTGAAACATAAAGAGAGCAGCATGAAGCATATGACTAGCACATTTAAGTCTAACCCACTTCCTATGCATAGGGATTTTGTGAGCAAACAACTTATGGGAACAATAATCAACTAGCATAGGAAGGTAACACAAGCATAACTTCAAGAATTTAAGCACATAGGGAGGAAACTTGACATTATTGCAACTCCTACAAGCATATGTTCCTCTCTCAAAATAGTTTTCAGTAGCATCATGAATGAATTCAACAATATAACCAGCACCTAAAACATTCTTTTCATGATCTACAAGCATAGAAAATTTACTACTCTCAACATGAGCAAATTTCTTCTCATGAATAGTAGTGGGAGCAAACTCAACAAAATAACTATCATGTGATTGAAAATTAAGATCAAGATGACACCTTTCATGGTTATCATTATTCTTTAAAGCATACTTGTCATCACAATAATCATCATAGATAGGAGGCATGCTTTCATCATAGTAAATTTGCTCATCAAAGCTTGGGGGACAAAAAATATCATCTTCATCAAACATAACTTCCCCAAGCTTGTGGCTTTGCGTATCATTAGCATCATGGATATTCAAGGAATTCATACTAACAACATTGCAATCATGCTCATCTTTCACATATTTTATGCCAAGAATTCTATGTAATTCTTCTTCTAGAACTTGAGCACAATTTTCCTTTCCATCATACTCACGAAAGATATTAAAAAGGTGAAGCGTATGAGACAAACTTAACTCCATTTTTTTGTAATTTTATTTTATAAACTAGACTAGTGCTAAAACAAGAAACAAAAAGATTCGATTGCAAGATCTAAAGATATACCTTCAAGCACTCACCTCGCCAGAAAAGAGCTTAGGGACGGAGTGTGAGTACCCTTTACCTAGCCTCCCCGGAAACGGCGCCAGAAAAGAGCTTGATGTCTACTACACAACCTTCTTCTTGTAGACGTTGTTGGGCCTGCAAGTGCACAGGTTTGTAGGACAGTAGCAAATTTCCCTCAAGTGGATGACCTAAGGTTTATCAATCCGTAGGAGGCGTAGGATGAAGATGGTCTCTCTCAAGCAACCCTGCAACCAAATAACAAAAAGTCTCTTGTGTCCCCAACACACCCAATACAATGGTAAATTGTATAGGTGCACTAGTTCGGCGAAGAGATGAAGATACAAGTGCAAAATAGATAGTAGATATAGGTTTTTGTAATCTGAAATAATAAAAACAGCAAGGTAGCGAGCGATAAAAGTGAGCGTAAACGGTATTGCAATGATAGGAAACAAGGCCTAGGGTTCATACTTTCACTAGTGCAAGTTCTCTCAACAATAATAACATAGATAGATCATATAACAAGCCCTCAACATGCAACAAAGAGTCACTCCAAAGCCACTAATAGCGGAGAGCTAACGTAGAGATTATGGTAGGGTACGAAACCACCTCAAAGTTATCCTTTCTGTTCCATCTATTCAAGAGTTCGTAGTAAAATAACATAAAGCTATTCTTTCCGCTCAATCCATCATAGAGTTCATACTAGAATAACACCTTAAGACACAAATCAACCAAAACCCTAATGTCACCTAGATACTCCATTGTCACCTCAAGTATCCATGGGCATGATTATATGATATGCGTCACATAATCTCATATTCATCCAACCAACATAAAAGTACTTCAAAGAGTGCCCCAAAGCTACTACCGGAGAGTCAAGAATGTGTGCCAACCCCTATGCATAGGTTCATGGAACCCGCAAGTTGATCACTAAAACATACATCAAGTGGCACATGATATCCCATTGTCACCATAGATAATCACGGCAAGACATACATCAAGTGTTCTCATAAAAGACTCAATTTGATAAGATAACTTCAAAAGGGGAAACTCAATTCATCACAAGAGAGTAGAGGGGGAGAAACATCATAAGATCCAACTACAATAGCAAAGCTCGGGATACATCAAGATCGTGCCATAGAGGGAACACGAGAGAGAACACGAGAGAGAGAGAGATCAAAAACATAGCTATTGGTACATACCCTCAGCCCCGAGGGTGAACTACTCCCTCCTCGTCATGGAAAGCGCCGGGATGATGAAGATGGCCACCGGTGATGGGATCCCCCTCCGGCAGGGTGCCAGAACAGGGTCCCGATTGGTTTTTCGTGGCTCTGGAGGCTTGCGGCGGCGGAACTCCCTATCTAGGTTCTGTTCTGGAAGTTTTACGATATGTAGGTATATATGGGTGCAGGGGGTACATCGGTGGAGCTACGGGGGCCCTACGAGGTAGGGGCGCGCCCAGGGGGGCGCGCCCTCCACCCTCATGGACAGCCCGGGGCTCCCCCGGCGTGCACTCCAAGCCTATCAGGTTGGTTTCCTTCCAAAATTAACTTCTCCAGTTGATTTCGTTCCGTTTTGACTCCGTCTGATATTCCTTTTCCTCGAAACACTAAAATAGGCATAAAACGGCAAATCTGGGCTGGGCCTCCAATTAATAGGTTAGTCCCAAAAATAATATAAAAGTGGATAATAAAGCCCAATATTGCCTAAAACAGTAGATAAAGTAGCATGGAGCAATCAAAAATTATAGACACGTTGGAGACGTATCATTGAACCACATCACTGCCTGTCGTAATTGAGACATCCAAGGATCAAAGTTAATCCAGATGCCTTTGTCATTCTCACCTTCTTTTGGCTGCAGGCTGTATCGTTGACAATCAGGGGAGTTTGCTCCCGAACTCCTAGGGCTCGCCGTGTAGACACAGTTTTCCATAGCAAACAGAGCCTCTCTGCCATCAAGGTCCTTGCCAACGGTGATCTCCTGGTTAATCGGATAATTGAGTCCAGGAAACAGAGAGTGTGAACCAAGGCTGTTTACCCGCCTCCAACTAAAAAATCCTAAAGGCCCCAACAAGCTGGTATCATGCTCATAGACGTAACAGCCACTGTCCGAATACTCACGTATTACACGGTGCTTGTATACAGTGGGGTTTTTGCAATATAACTTTTTCGGCTCATGTGTCCGAATGATCATCAGTCTTTTGCCATCGTTTGATCGAGCGAGGAACCAGTTGTGCTTCCCTGTTTTTGGCAAAGGTGGTGTAATTACAAAGGGCAGTAACTGTAGGGACACTGCATCATATCAAAAAGGACAGGCGTTGTTAATGTAAGATCAACATTGTTCAGAGTATGAGTAGGATAATGCAAGAAACAAAATTGATATGTCCCTGTTGGAACTGGGAAGAAAATATAGGGAAATGTATGCTGGGTTCGAAAATATAGAAGTGCCATGCATGGTTATACTCATTTTATCTCGCAATCGATTCTTCATAGGAAACTACCATGTCATGCATGTTATGTAATCGTGTTCTGTCCTCACAAGCAAATTCTTCAAGGTAACTAATAGAACATGCATTGTTATATACTCGTGTTCTGTGGGCAAAATTTTTGTGAGGATATTATTCTAGCCATTGATTGCTGAAGGGCGAATATAAGTATGTACACATGGTAAGCATCGCAGGATTTCACTACTTCCAAATATAGAGTTCTCCATATGCACATTTATTTCCCTAATGTATGGTTAGATGAAACCAACAGTGTGGTGCATGTTTCTACATGATGAAAATGAGGAAACTAACATGGCCATTGATACACACTCATATTTAGTAGTAGTATATATATTACTGTAAAATAAGGATAATATCCATATATTCCTAACCGTTTGATTATTCAGGGTACAAATTGGCTGTAATGACATGGTCACAATCGCATGAATTAACTCATTCCAAATATAGCTGATTTACGGTGTCTCTAATATATTGACATAGTTCTACTCAAATTCTGCTCCAACAGGGATATGCCAATCATCCCAAAAAGTTCAAACAGTGTCATGGTGTCATCATTAACATGAGACGGAAACAACTTACACGCGTCGTCCCAGCAATACATGGTGCCATCTGCTTTGTTGATCGCGTAGATGATGCCATTGTGTTCAATAGCATCACAGAAGTGTGTATCAGCTTTGACGATGATCCACTGTGAGCCAAGTTATCTCCAGCTAAAAAAGGCACCGGCATAAAGATAGGCGAGTCCACGGTCGAATAAGGCAATTAGCTTGAAGTCTGCGTAATTCACATGTCGTGTGGGTACTTGGCAGATTACAATCTTCTGCAAAACAAGATCCGTCCAACTGACATAGTAATCTAGATGACTTGGACCGCGATGGTAATACTCTATATAATCCAACAGAGGAAGGATAATCTCATGGGAGGTCTGGAAGTTCACGAGCACCAACTTTTTACCGTCTTCTCTGAAGGCAGCTGAGGGAGTCCCGGATTAGGGGGTCTCCAGATAGCCGGACTATGACCTTTGGTCGGACTCCTGGACTATGAAGATACAAGATTGAAGACTTCGTCCCGTGTCCGGATGGGACTTTCCTTGGCGTGGAAGGCAAGCTTGGCGATATGATATGAAGATCTCCTCCCATTGTAACCGACTCTGTGTAACCCTAGCCCTCTCCGGTGTCTATATAAACCGGAGGGTTTTAGTCCGTAAGACGAACAACAATCATACCATAGGCTAGCTTCTAGGGTTTAGCCTCTCTGATCTCGTGGTAGATCTACTCTTGTACTACCCATATCATCAATATTAATCAAGCAGGAGTAGGGTTATACCTCCATCGAGAGGGCCCGAACCTGGGTAAAAACATCATGTCCCTTGTCTCCTGTTACCATCCGCCTAGATGCATAGTTCGGGACCCCCTACCCGAGATCCGCCGGTTTTGACACCGACAATGGTGCTTTCATTGAGAGTTCCTCTGTGTTGTCACCTTTAGGCCCGATGGCTCCTCCGATCATCAACAACGATGCGGTCCAGGGTGAGACTTTTCTCCCTGGACAGATCTTCATATTCGGCGGCTTTGCACTGCGGGCCAATTCTCTTGGTCATCTGGAGCAGATCGAAAGCTACGCCCCTGGCCATCAGGTCAGGTTTGGAAGTTTGAACTACATGGCTCACATCCGCGGAGACTTGATCTTCGACGGGTTCGAGCCACAGCCGAGCGCGCCGCACTGTCACGATGGGCATGATCTAGCTCTGCCGCCGAACAGTGCCCATGAGGCCGCACCAGTGTCTGCTCCGACCCTTAGCTCGGAGCCGACTGCGCCAATCGAGGACGGGTGGTTGGACACCGCCTCGGGGGCTGCAATCTCTACGGTGATCGAGCCGAATACTAGTCTTGTCCTTTGCGAAGCTCATGACTCCAAGGTGTCGGACTCCTTTTTGGACTCCGAACCTTCCGCGCCCCTGCCGATCGAACCCGATTGGGTGCCGATCATGGAGTTCGCCGCCGCGGACATCTTTCAGCACTCGCCCTTCGGCGACATCCTGAATTCACTACAGTCTCTCTCTTTATCCGGAGAGTCCTGGACGGACTATGGTCAGCAAGGTTGGGATGCAGACGACGAAGAAATTCAAAGCCCTCCCACCACCCACTTCGTAGCCACTGTTGATGTTTTAACCGACATGCTCGACTTCAACTCCGAAGACATCGACGGTATGGACGATGATGCAGGAGACGACCAAGAACCAACACCTATAGGGCACTAGGAAGCCACCTTGTCATACGACATATACATGGTGGACACCCCAAAAGAAGGGAATGACAATGGAACAACGGAGGATGACCCCTCCAAGAAGCAGCCTAAGCACCGGCGTGAGCGGCGCCGCTCTAAATCCTGCCAAAGCAAAAACAGCGATTCCAGCACGGGAGATAATAACACCCCGGACAGTGCCGAAGACAACCCCCTCCAGCAGGATTCAGCACAGGAGGATGGAGAAGCCAGCCCTCATGAGAGAGCGGCAGACAGAGAGGTAGAGGACGACTATTACATGCCTCCCTCCGAACATGAGGCAAGCCTCGACGATGACAAATTTGTCGTGCCTGAGGATCTCGTCGAACAAGAGCATTTCAAACGCAGGCTTATGGCCACGACGAGCAGCCTCAAGAAAACACATCAGCAGCTTAGAGCTGACCAAGACTTGCTAGCCGACAGATGGACTGAAGTCCTTGCGGCCGAAGAGTACGAACTCGAACGCCCCTCCAAGAGCTACCCAAAGCGCAGGCTGCTACCCCGATTAGAGCAGGAAGCACTTAAAACTACATCACCAGCACACGACGCAGCCGACCGACCACCTCGTGGCCGCAACAGAGAGGCCTCTCGGCCATCCACTCAAGCCGCACCCCGGCATCGCTCAAAAAATACCAAGGCACGGGGAAATGCACCAGACCTGCGAGACATATTGGAGGACAAGGTAAGGCAAAAAAAGATCGATCTATGGATCGCATGGGCGCCCCACGACACGTGACGATAACCGTCATGCCGGATATGGCAAATACGGCCAGGCCGAACACAGCAGACAAGGCTCATTTGGGCTACGTCGTGATATAGCCCAGTACAGAGGCGCCGCACACCCACTATCCTTCACAGATGAAGTAATGGATCATCAAATCCCCGAGGGTTTTAAGCCCGTAAACATCGAATCATACGATGGCACAACAGATCCTGCGGTATGGATCGAGGATTATCTCCTTCATATCCACATGGCACGCGGTGATGATCTACACGCTATCAAATACCTCCCACTCAAGCTTAAAGGACCAGCTCGGCATTGGCTTGACAGCTTGCCAGCAGAGTCAATTGGTTGTTGTGAGGACCTGGAAGCCACATTCCTCGACAATTTCCAGGGCACCTATGTGCGACCACCAGACGTCGATGACCTAAGACACATAATTCAGCAGCCACAGGAATCGGCCAGACAATTCTGGACACGGTTCCTAACCAAGAAAAATCAAATAGTCGACTGTCCGGACACAGAGGCCCTTGCAGCCTTCAAACATAACATCCGAGATGAATGGCTTGCCCGGCACCTAGGACAGGAAAAGCCGAAATCCATGGCAGCCCTCACAACACTCATGACCCACTTTTGCACAGGAGAATACAGCTGGCTAGCTCGTAGTAATAACATGACCAAGAGCACTGGTAATTCGGATACTAAGGACAACAATGGCAGGTCGCGTCGCAACAAACACAAGCGCCGCATTAACGGTGACAATGCTGAGGATACGGCAGTTAATGTCGGATTCAGAGGCTCTAAACCCGGTCAGCGGAAAAAGCCATTCAAAAGAAACACTCCGGGCCCGTCCAGTTTGGACCGAATACTCGATCGCTCGTGCTAGATACACGGTACCCCCGAAACACCAGCCAATCACACCAACAGGGATTGTTGGGTGTTCAAGCAGGCAGGCAAGTTAAGTGCCGAAAATAGAGACAAGGGGCTGCATAGCGATGACGAGGAGGAGCCCCGACCGCCGAACAATACGGGACAGAAGGGCTTTCCCCCACAAGTGCGGACGGTGAACATGATATACGCAACCCACATCCCCAAAAGGGAGCGGAAGCGTGCACCCAGTGACGTATATGCGTTGGAGCCAGTCGCCCCAAAGTTCAACCCGTGGTCCTCCTGCCCGATCACTTTTGATCAAAGGGACCACCCCACTAGCATCCGCCATGGCGGATTCGCCGCATTGGTTCTAGACCCAATCATTGACGGATTTCACCTCACTAGAGTCCTCATGGACGGCGATAGCAGCCTGAACCTGCTTTACCAGGATACAGTGCGAAAAATGGGCATAGATCCCTCAAGGATTAAACCCACAAAGATGACCTTTAAAGGAGTCATACCAGGTGTAGAAGCCAACTGTACAGGCTCAGTTACACTCGAAGTGGTCTTCGGATTCCCGGATAATTTCCGAAGCGAGGAGTTAATCTTCGACATAGTCCCCTTCCGCAGTGGCTATCACGCCCTGCTTGGACGAACCGCATTTGCAAAATTCAATGCAGTGCCGCACTACGCATACCTCAAGCTCAAGATGCCAGGCCTTCACGGAGTCATCACGGTCAATGGTAACACCGAGCGCTCTCTCTGAACAAAGGAGCATATGTCGGCCCTCGCGGTGGAAGTACAAAGTAGCCTCTCAAGGCAATTCTCATGTCCGGCTATTAAACGTCCGGACACCGTCAAGCGCGCCTGGAGTAACCTACAAAAAGACCGCCTGGCACGTTCCGAGCAAGCGTAGCAGTGCGGCCCCAACCCCAGCCCTCGCGAAATTGCGAAACCAGTACTACGCGTACATAATTACGCCCTGGAAATACCATGGGCACAAGGGGAGGGGCGCAACCACGGCACGCCCAACATGCGGCTCAACTGCACTAGGGGCTCCAAATTTTGTCATTTCTTTTTTTTCTTACTTTCAGGACTCCACTCTCCGGAAGGTCTGTCCGGCAGTACAATCACTGAATACACGATGCAATAGCCAGGGAGGCAGCAACCTACGTCGAATGTCCAGGTGGTCTCTATAACGAGCTAAATACCTGCCTTACATAAAGTCTCGCAGCTTGCCCCTGGAGGGGGACATGTCAAATAATCTGATCTCTTGCTTATCGCACTATTTGTATCGTTCTTCTTTCACAGCAGCCTTTTAATAAATAATACATAGCTCTCATCTATTATTGCATTCATTTTTTATGTAAATATGTTCAGTTATGACATTATGCAACCGTACACTTTGGTACGGCCGATACACCAGGGCTCAAGTACCCCAGAAAATGGTGTGAGAAATCCGATCACTCTCATGAGTGCGGCACCCCGAACTTATAGCATTATATGCATCGGCTCCGAATCATGTCTTGGGTCAATAGTTGGGTTTGCCCGGCTCCCATGTTTTGGTACCTTACATTCCGCTATATCGGCTAAGGTAGCGCTGGGAGAACTACTGCGATTGTGCCCCAGTTGAGATGGGTTAAGCACCTCAGTAGAGAAAGTTAAAACTGACCGTCATGATAGGGCGAGATCCAGTCGCTATTCGAGAGGTTTTCGAGTCCCTAAAGACTTATGCCGCTTAGAGCGAGGAGCTGGCTTTGTCCGGCCTAGGCGTGGATAGCGCCCCGAACTCGGTCTTCCGAATACTAGGGGCTTTGCCGAAATTTAAAATTATAGAATTCTATGGTTAAGTGGGAGTGATAAAGCATTATAGTCTGATTGCCTTGTTCATTGTGCTGAGCGCCCCCTCGAAGGACCCAAGAATGGGAACAAGAGCGCTCAGGTTTATCCCGAACACCCCAGCACTCGTGGCATGGGGGTAGAAGCCGATGACTCGCATCTCTCAGATTTAATAAACGGCCGCACAGAAGGTAATATTTTAAATTCAAAAAGTGTTGCTTGGCGCATATGAACAAGTATTCAGCGCACAGGATAACACGAGTGAGTTCACTCAAAAATTACATCTTTGGAACACTCATTCGCCACAAGGCAGGCACCCTTCAGGACGCCATCATAATACAACTCGGGCTTGCGATGCTCCTTCCCCTCCGGTGGCCCATCTGTCACCAGCTTCTCAGCATCCATCTTGCCCAGTGTACTTTAACACGGGCAAGGGCCCTACGGGCGCCTTCGATGTATACGGAGCGCTTGATGATTTCAAGCCATGGACAGGCATCCACCAGCTGCCTCACCAGCCCAGAGTAACTCCCAGGCATGGCCTCCCCAGGCCATAGCCGGCCTATAAGGCCCTTCATGGCCTGTTCGGCTGCCTTATGGAGCTCGACCAGCTGCTTCAGCTGGTCGCTCAAGGGCACCGGGTGTCCGGCCTCAACATACTGGGACCAGAACACCTTCTCCATTGAGCTCCCTTCCTCGTCTCGGTAGAATGCAGCGGCGTCGGACACACTGCAGGGCAGATCTGCGAATGCTCCTGGAGAGCTCCGGACTCGGGTAAGTAATAAGTAATTCACTTTCACGTGCTTGCTTTGCATAAAGAATGCCTTACCCGCCGCTATCTTCTTCATTGCCTCAATTTCCTGGAGGGCTTTTTGGGCTTCGGCCTTGGCAGATTTGGTGCTCTCAAGGGCCAAGGCAAGCACGGACTCTCGAGTCTTTGAGTCAAGCTCCAAACTCTTGTGTTTTTTCACAAGAGCGTGGAGCTCTTGCTGCACCTCCTCCACCCGCGCCTCCTGCTTTTCTTGCTCGGTGCGATCCACGGCCGCATTGTCTTCGGCCTTGGAAAGCGCTTCCTTCAGGGTCGCCACCTCGGTTGTGGCCCCTATAACACTCACATTGGTCCTGTCACTATTTGCAACCAGGTATTTTAATATACTTACATAAGGTACTACTTAACTTCCTTGTCCTCGAGCTGCTTCTTGGCAAGACCGAGCTCGTTCTCGGACCGCTCAAGGCTCTGCTTCAATGCATCGACCTCCGCAGTCAGTGCGGCAGAGGTCGGCAGCGCAGCCTGCATTCCCATATTGACATACTTATGTTAGACTCCTACGTATATCTTTTCAAATCCTCAGTCCAGCTTTTCTTTCCGAACACCAAACCGAGCATCAGGGGCTACTGTCTATGCGGTAATATTTTTACATATCTTAGATACATACCTCAAAGCCTGTTAGAAGGTTGGCACAGGCTTCTGTCAGCCCGCTCCTGGCGGACTGAACCTTCCGGATCACCGCACTCATAATAGTGCGGTGCTCCTCGTTGATGGAGGCGCCGTTAAGCACCTCCAGCAAATTATCTGGTGCGTCCGATTGAACGGAGATCACCGGCGACGTAGGCTTGCCCTTCTTACTAGGGGGTCGCCTGCCGGATTCCGGAACCACTGAAGGTTCCGGTGCGGTGTCCGGCCCAGGGCCGAACTTAGATCCCTCTGGGGTTTCATCCCCTTTGCGCCTGGAGTCCGGGAGGTCACCTTGCGATGCCTCCAGGACCACCTCCTTCTGGCTTAGCCCCTTTTGGGACTCCACCTCGGCATCGTCCGCAGGGCGAGGGGAGGTAGCAGTCGGGAGTGAAAGACTATTCACATCCGACGAATCCAGGGAGCCGCTCGATGAAGCGTCGAGCCGGGATTTAGGCGGACTGCATGATTATATTCGGCGTCAGAAGATATTGTGCAATAAAGGAATGCCATGAGTTATTATGGTATCTAGATACTTACGATTTTGCCAGGGGCTTGGCCCTGGATGGCCACTGCTCTCCGCTGTCGTTGGTGCTGGTGGAGTAGTCCGGAAGAAGGGTCTTTCCCTTCTTGGACCCTCCGACCTCCCTAGTTGGGGAGGCCTTCCTTTTCTTTCCTCCCCCCGTTGGAGGGGGAGAGGCTTCTTCTTCCTCCTCCTCGTCTTCGGGGGAGGAGTGCGCTTCGGGGTCATCGGGCGATGAATCCGGCACCACCAGGCGCCGGGAGCTCTTTCGAGTTCCTGTGGCCTTCTTCTTGGCCTTCTTCTCCAGCACCACGTGAGGTGCCGGGACCAGCAGCTTCGCCAAGCGTGCATCTGCTGGGCCTTCGGGCAAAGGAGTCGGACAGTTAAACCGTCCAGACGTCTCCTTCAAGTCCTGTCAAAGGAGCGGGAGCTTAGATCCCGCATAGAGTCAAACTATGAAAAACAAGTATCATGTAAAGGGTAAAACAAGCTTACTGCGCTGGCTTGGCGCTTCGCGCAGAATCCGCGATCCTCGGTAATGGGAGGGGGAACCTCGGAGCCCTTGAATAGCAGCTTCCAGGCGTGTTCGTGCGTTGTGTCAAAGAGCCTGGACAAAGTTTGGTGCTGGGCCGGGTCGAACTCCAACAAGTTAAAAGCTCGTTGTTGACACGGGAGGATCCGGTGGAAGAGCATGACCTGGACTACGTTGACAAGTTTAACCTTCTTGTCCACCAGGTTTTGGACGCAGGTTTGGAGTCCGGTCACCTCTTTCGAATTACCCCACGACAGGCTCGTCTCTTTCCAGGAGGTGAGCCGTGTGGGGATGCCATATTGGAATTCGGGGGCCGCTGCCCATTAAGGGTCACACGGCTCGGTGATGTAGAACCACCCCGATTGCCACCCTTTGATGGTTTCCACAAAGGAGCCCTCGAGCCATGTGACATTGGGCATCTTGCCCACCATGGCGCCTCCGCACTCTGCTTGCCGGCCACCCACAACCTTCGGCTTGACATTGAAGGTCTTCAGCCATAAGCCGAAGTGGGGCTTGATGCGGAGGAAGACCTCGCATACGACGATAAACGCCGAGATGTTGAGGATGAAGTTCAGGGCCAGATCGTGGAAATCCAGGCCATAGTAGAACATGATCCCCCGGACAAATGGGTGGAGTGGGAAGCCCAGTCCGCGGAGGAAATGGGGGAGGAACACCACCCTCTCATGGGGCCTGGGGGTGGGGATGAGCTGCCCCTCATCTAGAAGCCGGTGCGCAATGTCGTTGGACAAGTATCCGGCCTTCCTCAACTTTTCAATGTGCCCCTCTGTGACGGAGGAGGCCATCCACCTACCTCCCGCTCCCGACATGGTTGGAGAAGGTTGAGGTGGGAAGTGCGGACTTGGGCGCTGGAGCTCGAGTGCGCGGAAATGGATAAGCGAAGGAGGAAGAAGGCGTAGATGGAAAGGGTGGATCCTTATCCCCTTATATGGGCGGACGAAACTATGTACCCCCACCAGCCTGGTAAAACTCGCTTATCTCCCAAGCGCCGTGATTAATGGCACGGTTGGGTTACCCACGCCCGTATTGATGAGAATCCCGGAATAAGGGGACACGGTCTCTGCTTCGACAAGACATGCCAAGGAAACCACCTCGCTAAACGCATTGAGGTGGGACAGCAAAACGATTCAAATAAAGGCTTGGCCATGGCATGATGTCACGCTGCGGAATACGTCAGCAGATTAGATTTGTACAAATATTATTCTCTCTACGGTGGTATGTGGAACTTATTTTGCAGAGCCGGACACTATACTTGTGTTCAAAATCTTCTATGAAGTATTCGGAGAAGGAACCCGCCTTGCAATGCCGAAGACAATCTGCACACCGGGCTCATCGTCATTGAAGCCTGGTTCAGGGGCTACTGAGGGAGTCCCGGATTAGGGGGAGTCCGGATAGCCGGACTATGACCTTTGGCCGGACTCCTGGACTATGAAGATACAAGATTGAAGACTTCGTCCCGTGTCCGGATGGGACTTTCCTTGGCGTGGAAGGCAAGCTTGGCGATACGATGTGAAGATCTCCTCCCATTGTAACCGACTCTGTGTAACCCTAGCCCTCTCCGGTGTCTATATAAACCGGAGGGTTTTAGTCCGTAGGACGAACAACAATCATACCATAGGCTAGCTTCTAGGATTTAGCCTCTCTGATCTCGTGGTAGATCTACTCTTGTACTACCCATATCATCAATATTAATCAAGAAGGAGTAGGGTTTTACCTCCATCAGAGGGCCCGAACCTGGGTAAAAACATCGTGTCCCTTGTCTCTTGTTACCATCTGCCTAGACGCACAGTTCGGGACCCCCTACCAGAGATCCGCCGGTTTTGACACCGACAGCAGCCATCCAGTGGGAGTTCATGCTGACCCAATACATACCTGCCAAGAAGTTTCGGGCGATGGTGATCAGATCGATGTCGAGGGAAATGATGTATGGCGACACACTACATACCTGCAATGAAGTTTAGGCTAATGGAGATCGAATTGAAGTCGAGGGGCATCATGCACGCCTCCGTATCATGGTGAGCCGATCTGGCAAGACCAGATAGCAGCAAGAAGGGTGTCTTGAAAAGCTTAGGCCTCGCTTCAACGATGGCCATGTGCATGTCCCTTGAGCATGCAGCCAGCCGTAGGGCGGTCAACATATCCATACACGAACAACAGAGGTCGAGGATGTCAACAGGGAGATTGCTCCAATCGCGGCTCATATGGATGCTGCGCGGTTCGCGTTCGGCCATGGTAGAGTTTGGAAGGGGGCTTGATTTACGGGGGAGAAGGATGTCGGTGCTGGAGCGGCTAGCGAGGGAATAGTGGTACTGGGGGAGGCGAGTGAGGCGATGGTACACGGGGGCACAGTGAGAAGGAGACGGAGACAGAGAAGGAGAAGGAGATGGAGATGGAGTGGTGCTATGGGAGCGAAGAGGGAGACGAGGCGAGACGCCAATGTGTTGTACAGCGGTGGTGACAGACTACACAGTGCACAGGGTGAGGCGGACTTTGGTAACCCAAACACGCCGCCTCGCCTGGACTAGTGTCACGCGCAGGGTGTTGTCACTTCACTGTGAGGACCGGATGAATAGTATTTTGACCATCAAGTGTACCACAGTTGTACTACTACTACTACTACTACTAGGAACATGAGTACTCCAGTATTGTATAGCGGAAATAGGTCTCTCGTGCTAGCATGCCTGTTCACTTCATCGTTCAGGTATCATCCATATTGCGAGCAGAACCAAATTCTCGTGCATGCCCAATCAACGCCCTGCCGCGATGCATGCAGTGGTCATTCTGGTGCATCAAGGACGGCATGCAGATCGTTCCACACTTGAGAAGAGGAAAAATGGAAAGGTAGAACGCGGCAGTGGAGGAAGAGAACACTGGCTAATGAGGCTAGGAGGGGATCGAGCAGGAAGTTAATGCTCCACGCCTAAAGGTTTTGGGAAAACCTGATTTTCATAAGGTGACTTATACTCACCTAAACGGAGGGAGTATTCCTTAACCAGAGAATGTTGTGTCTCTCACTCACGCGCTCAAAAAAAGCTATGACACATTTTTTTATCTGTTTGCATAGGTCCCATCTATCAGGAAGGATGGGCACGTACACGAACAGGTACGACTCCTCAGTCTACCCGCATAGCCTTTTCGTTTAGTCTACCTAGCCGTCTAATCATCTGCCTGCACGCCACTTCTCCCATTTACTTCTCCATCGGGAGCCGATTCGCCTCGGCTTCTTCACCTTCCCTTCGTCTTCATTTGCATCCAAACCCCACTGCGTTCACATTGTGTTAACCTCTTTAAATAATCATCTACTACTTCAGTTAGACTAGCCATCTAATCCTAATTCTCCAAACCATAGCCCTCAGTTCCAGCGGTTCCAAATGGCGAAAGAGATCGAGATGCGGGTTTTTAGCGTCCAACATGTCCTCGTCGAAGGCTCAATGCGCATAGTTGCCACCGTCACTGTCAACCCAAGGGTTGTTCGGCAGTGGATCAACAATGTATCCAACTCCCTCGAAAAGGTAGAGATGAGTGTCATCGGTCTCAACGCAGAGTACACGGAGCGTGCCCCTGGGAAGATCCAGCGCGCCGTTGTCCTTCAGTTGTGCCTCGAAGATGATGTTTTGGTGTACCACATCATACACTCACCCTCCATAGCAGGTGAGCTTCACGATTTCTTGTCTCAGGAGGACGTATACTTCTGTGGGGCAGCCATCGAAGGGGACAAACAAAAGCTGGAGCCGTACAACCTTGATTTGAAAAGCATCGCTGACCTACAAACCAGAATCAAAATTCCTGTAGAAGATTGTGCTAAACAGACACCATCCCTATTCGATGTAGCAAATTTTGTGCTCAGTACAAATCTTCAGAAGGGTGACGAGACGGTGGCATTAAGTTCATCTAGATGGGAGAATTATCCCTTGACGTACGAGCGGATAAAATATGCTGCCCTTGATGCCCGTGTGAGTTTCGAGATAGTTGTAAGGTCCAAAGAGCTTGTTGCGAAGCCGTCTCCCATAGAGAATGAGAAGAAGAAGAAGAAGAAAATGCTGCACCAGCAGGAGGGCATTATGGATGGATGAACTATTTCCTCTCTTGTAAAAAAAATTATCCCCTCTCGGAGTATATTGATATAGATGGACTATTTCGATGGTGTGCATGTCTTTGGAACAGAGTAGTAGCGTGGGTCCGCTTGACTATAAGGAACTATTTATTCGCATGTATAGCTTTCTCTGCTACTCCTTCCAGTGATCGGTATGCAGTGCATGTGTCGGTAGACATGACAGCTTGTCCATGGAAGTTCAACTATGGCGACCATCACGTTTCATCTTGCGATTCCCACGATGCCTCTCCAACCCACAGCACCATGCCCCCCGACGTGCGCCTCACCCCTCTCGGCCGCACCGCCCCTCTGCCTTTGTGTGCATGACATGTGGGCCACCTAAAATGCAGCAAGCATCAAGTTTCTACCACAGCCACCCGCGATTCCCACGATGCCGCTCGAACCCATGAAACCACACGTCCCCCGACCTGTGGCTCACCCCTCTTGGCCCCACTGCCCCTCTGCCTTCGGGAGCATTACATGTGGACCAGTCACCTATCGGGTCCACATGTTATTGACTCAAAGGTAGGTGTAGTAAGGCGCTAAAGCTCAATCCCTATGGCCCTAAGAGGGAAATGTAACTCCTGCGCCAGGGTTTGTGGTGCTCCCGCAGCACGAACTCGTGCCAAACTCGAGATATGTTTCTTTACTATACATGCACGCAATGATTTAGTGGACATTGTAATCTCAACATGTGATGGGGAGCTCTAAATTTGAATTTGAAACTTATAAAACGAATGATTCAAAACAAATAAACTGGGAGAGAGGGAGTATATCATAGGATGTGTCCCATACAAAATAAGTCCCCTGGTTTGTCACCGTGAAGATGCAGTTAGAAAGGAGCACAGTGTCTTCCTACTCGTACGACAACAAATCGGCCGCAGACAACATGGTCTGCCTTTGACCGCCATGTGCAAGGTTCGTGCTATCTTTTATTCAATCTCACCGTCGTTCCATCATACCAATTCATGTGGTGGCCCGTTGCATGGCTGATCCCAATGTTGGACAAAGGTTCTACGGGAACGGTGTCACCATTGTAAATGTTGTGCAAATTGATGTTGGTACCCTATCGTACATATGCAAGCCAATCTCCACTTGCACCGAGCCTAGCCTGTGAAATAGTGGGCAAGGGGAGAATTAGGAAATGGACATGGAAGTAGTCTTTAGAATGCATTTACTACGTGATCAAACTCATCTTACCTGCTCATCGGAGGAAATCCGAGTGGTCCTCAATGTCGACATCTCAAGGGGCGTCAACTTGCAACTACGGCCACGCCGTGCTGGAAAGACCCCCAAGGAAACATCCTCGTGCATTCCACAGAACATCAAGATGCCTTTGTATGAGTAGTTTATCTTGTGAGAGAAAAGGATGAACGAGGGAAGGCCTCTAGAGATAGAGATGGACACTACTACTACCAATGTGCTGGCCCGTGCATTGCAATGGATCCAAACTAGTAGAATAATACTTGTTCACGTGCTTGAAATATAAACACTCTAGTTTTGATATACATGTGTCAGCAGGCACGACAGTTTGTCCATGGAAGTTGAACCACGGCGACCATCACGTTTCTTGTATCTACCACTGCCACACCCACACGCGATTCCCACGATGCCGCTCCAACCCACGGCACGACGTCCCCCAACGTGGACATGGATCCTCTGACGTGGCTAGCACTGCCTTGCCCTGCCTTTCCTTCGCTGACAGGTGGGACCCGTGCTTATGGGCCCCACAAGTCAGTGACAGAATGGTAGGATTGTTCGTGCCCCTCATCCCTCTCGGCCCCACCGCTCCTCTGCCTTTGTGTGTATGACATGCGGGCCAGCTGAACTGCAGCGACCATCAACTTTCTACCACAGACGCACCCAATTGGACGCGGTTTGCCTGCTCCGCTGCTGTGCTCCGATCCGTACTCCCGCACCATCGAATTTTCATCCAGCAGTTGTGACACATTTTCATCCGTACTCCGGCCGGTTCATCTCGAACGAGTGAGTCGCGAACCACGCCACCACCATGAGAATGACATGTGGGCCAGCCGCATTTAAGGTTCGCATGTCATTGACTCATAGGCCGAGCACTAAGCCACTGAAGTTCGGTCCTGTGGGCCCCGAGAGGGAAACGTAACTGCTGCGACAGGCCTTGTGGTACTCCCACAGTACGAGCTCGTGCCAAAACTGGAATTTGTTTCTTACTACTACCAATTAGTACTAGTAAGGTACACGTGCATTGCACGCATGAGATTCTGGTGGTTTGTGCATTATGCTTCTACATGTGGAGTTTTCTGGATTCTAACATGTGGCAAAATCTGGTGGAATGTAAGGTTAGGCAAGTTTGATTAACATAGGTGAGTGTTTGGTTCAAGCCACACCTTAGGCAAGCCACACTAAGGCCCCACATGACATACACACAAAAAATGTGGCAAGATTCCCTTAGGCTTGCCAACTTGTGGCTCTCGTTTTGAAGAACTAATAACTTTGCCTAAGCTTAGTTGTGGCAAAGTTAGTCATGAATTAAGTTCAACCATGGAGTCTTCTATATTATACATGTGGAAGAATCTGGTGGATGATATCCAACGGCCAGTAGTGCTCGGATTTGCCATCTTTGTACCGTCGGATTGGCTTCATCCAACGACCAACTTTCAGAGTTTTTCACACACTATATAGGGGGTATAGATATAGATGTGCCGGTCCGTTGCAATGGATCCAAAGTATATCTATTTAGTGGAGTGCACTCTAAACACATTATCTATTCATTTTTCTCTAACCTTCCGAAGCCATGCAACCAAGCCACATAAGCTTCATGGGTGCTCCCCACATCATATTATTCATACTACATTGATTGGAAAAAAGATAAATCACCCAAAACAAGATCTTCCCGTTTTTTGTTCCTACGATGTTGTGTCGTGCACGTATCTACTAGCAGTTGTATAGTGGTAGTACTAGTAATATAGTATTAGGAGTACAAACTTAGTAGTACTAGTAGGAGTAGTACTAGTACGGAATGCTCCTACTCTATCAACGAGCCCCGCCTAACACAAAATTTCTTGGCTTCCGTGCTACTGCTAGATCTTCCCCTTGTTTCTGTTTTCCAACCCGGCGGCGGGCGGGGTGTCGATTTGCTCAATGGCGGTCCCACATGAAAGTGAAAATGCTAGGCAGGCAACACGCCTTCCCTAAGCTATGTGTCGTGCTGGACGGGCCGTGTTGTACTCCCAATTCCCGGGCGTGTGGGGGTGCGACGCGAACGCGGTAGGCCTTTTCCTTTTACTAGCAATGTGCCCATGCGTTGCGACGGATCCAAAGTAGTAGAATAGTAGTATTTGTTCACAAACTTGGAAGAAATCACTATTGTTTTGATATACTCCTAATATATTACTCCCTCCGTACCTAAATATTTGTCTTTTTTGAGATTTCAAATGGACTATCACATATGGATTATATAGACATATTCTAGTGTTTCTAGCAAGATGCATGTGTGTTGCACGAAGTTGATGGAAAAGGTAAGCACAACTTATAAATTGACGGATGGAGTACTAGTTACAGTGATGCATATAATTAAGCAAAGGGATCGCACATGTCGGTATTGACTGGAATGAGAATGCAACATCACAATAAGAATTAAGGCCACGATGATGCGATCACAGTGGTGGTTACAGAAGGCAAGAAGAAAGATGGATCCACGAACATACGACCTCCTCCTCCTCAACTTAGTGCGCCGGGCCACCGACCGGCGGCTAAGGAGCGGCGGCTTTTGTGGCGAGGTCGAGGTGCTTCTCAACAAAGGCATCCAATGCTTCCAGTCGGTTGAGGAAGGCCAATGTCATAGCGTCCTCACTGGCCTTGTAGATACCTATGTACATGATTTGCTCGTACGCGTGGATGTGTAGGTCGACGAATTCTTGCAGGGCGAGGCGCCTCGCAGCGAGCGCGACCTCCAGGTGGACATTCTTCATGGCGTTGGCGGGCAGTCGCAGGGCCACCAGTGCTTGAAAGAGGTTCTGGCCATGGAGGCCGATTAGGGTGGCAGGCAATGAGGAGGCCGGTCGCGCGGGCTGGAGGAGTACGGCGATGTCGTCCGCGAGCTTCTTGAGGATGGTGAACTTGTTGCTGGTGGCAACGATCATCTGGTCCAACTGAGAGTCGTAGTTGGCGTCGACGGTGGCCATCCACTAGCCAGTCTCCAACACCGTCTGGAGACGATCCTCGGCGCCATGCCGCAGGCCGGCGTCGTGGACCATCTGGCGCAGCAGCTGGCCGCTCACGTGCATCGCCGCCATGGGTCTGGAGCGAGCTCTTTTGCACTTAGTGTAGGTGCATAGGTAAATGCTTAGGTGTCACACCCTAGCTAGTTTATGCATTAGAGTGTTGCATCATGTCTATTTTTCTCAATAGAAACTTGAAATGGGGATGACAGAACCCCTAGCCCCCTCTGGAACCAACTAGGGTTTACTAAGAATATTTTCAATGAACCTGAAATGCCCTTCTAAAATGTCCATCATTTTTGTCTTGGTTCAGAACCTCTGCCAAAAGTGGTGCTTAATTTTCTAGGTCATCCTAAGGTTTTTGAATTAAATCATAAGTATTTGAGTTTGGGCATTTAAATTATATAAATTATTTTAAATGCTCAAATATTTCCAAACTAAAATGTTCCATGCTGTATATATTCCACCTAGTGGCCATGAGCAGTTTGGGAAATTTAGGAGTTGTTTAGGTATTTTTAATAAGTCCACAAAGTTACAGCATAATTAAAAAAAGATAAAAAAAAAGAGCAAAGTCTTACCTGGCGCCACCTAGCAGGCCCACCTGCCGGCCCAGCCCAGCCACCGCTCCAGCGAGCTGCTTGGCTTGGCCAGGCAGGCAGGCAGCTGCTCGACGGCGAGCACAGCATGCGTGCCATGCAGCTGCCGCCGCCTTGCCGCTCCCCTCGTCCAGCTGTTGACGGGGAACGAACCCTCTCCCTCTCCCCAACCCCGCAGACACCCGCTCCTTCCCCAGCTCCTCTCCCTCGCTCTTCCGAACCATGGCCGACGCCACCGCAGCCGCACCGTCGCCGTAATCGCGCTCTCCGTCGTCCTTGCGCCGCGCCACCGTGTCCAGGAGCTTCGCCGCCCTCCGCTCCTTCGAGCAAGCCAAGCCCCGAGCGCTCGCTTGCCCTGAAGCCACTGCCCCGACCTCGTTCGACCTCGCCACTGCCGGAGATCCCCTTCGCCGTCGCCGCCGCACCAGCTCGTCCCCGACCGCGTCGTTTGCTTCCTCAAGACCGCTGTGAGCCTGGCTACCTCCTCCCCCTTCCCTTTCTCGCTCTCGTGCACCACCGCGAGCACACGTCGCTCACCCGCACGCACCGCCACGGAGCTCGTCGCCGACGTGTCTCCGGCTAACCACCGGCCACCCCACCATGTCTAACGCACTCACCGCGTCCCCAGGGGCCCAACGCACCTCACCACGTGCCTCGCCGTGCCCCGTAGCCTCGGATTCGTCTTCACCCGACTCCGGCGACCGCCAAAGTCGTCGCTGACGATGTTTCCGGCCGCCCCGAGCTCAACCACCGCCACCAAGAGCTGCGGCTTGCTCCCAGCTACACGTAGATGCCCTCCGCCACTCATTTGGTTGCCGAAATGCACAAAACCACTCTCGTCGCCGCGTTCGGCCTCGCCGGTGGCTAGACGCCGACGTGTTTGACCTTGACTTTGACTAGGGTGGGTCCAGGTTGACTCCCCTGAGTCTATGACAAGTGCCCCCCCCTCTGCTAATTAACCAGTTTAGATTTAACTAAATTTAGTTAGTTAATTAACTACTGACATGCGGGACCCACTGGTCAGTTTGACCTGGACCGGCCTGTTGACCTGCTGAGGTCAGCATGACATCATGCTGACACAGTCCTTTTCTAGAATTAAAATAAATCTAGAATGATTTATAAATTCCAGAAAATACCCCCAAACTTTAAAAAATTCATAGTAAATCATCTCTAACTCCAAATGCAAAGTTTTATATATGAAAAATGATCAGAAAAATCCAATCTATCCATCTGTACTGATTTCATGTATGTTTAAGCAAGCTAACATGATGTTTAGAGCAGAACTAGATAAAGCACTTATAAGGGCTATGTATGAGTTTGAAACTTGAATCTTTGATTCAAAATGGTTCAAACCCATCTGGTTTTAGTGGCATTAGCCCAATACACTCATGTTTGCCATGTCTCATGCATACATCATATTGTTGCATATTGTTTGGTGATGTTGTGTATCGATGCTCTTTGCGGCAGGTTCTGCCTCCGAGGAGTACCACGATTACCCTAGCGAAGAACAATATCAGTGCATCGACCCATCAGGCAAGCAACCAACCATTTGATCATATCGATACAATCCCATGTTCTCGCTCCTGCTCTCTTTTACTGCATTAAGACAACGCATTTCAAACTGCTGTGTGCTACGGTAGTTGAACCCATTTCCTCTGCATGACCTGTCATTGCCACAGTAACTAGATGAAACCCACTAGCATGTGTAGGAGTTGATTGAGCCATATGTATGTGTTGTTCCTACCTTGCTATGCCTGCTATGCTTAGAGTCGTGTCAGGTCTGGTTCATCTGGGTGATGGGCTAGAGTGAAATGATCATGCCGGTAATGAGAGTGATGTGGTGAACACGATTTGGTAAAGTTATCGATGAGAGGCCATGTAGGAGTACATGGTGGGTTGTTTCATTGAAGCCGACCTTAAGCACTGAGATTTGTATGCGTGATTCAAGATTCAGCTAGTACCATGCATTGGGCCCTGAAATATGACCCCGCTCGACTTCTTATTCACCGTAGTCCTCTGTCCAGGAGTTGCATGTAGTTTCTGGTGTTTGTAGCTTACTGGACGCCGTGGACAGCGTTGACCCGTGGGGTGGGCTGTGATGCGGTAGGTACGTGGCACGGTGTACCGGATACCCGTTAGGTATCTCGGGAACCCTGTACACATCGTTCGGGGCCGTATGTGGAAACCTCGGCCGGACTCCCTGCGGATGGAACCTGGATAGGCGATAAACCTGGACTAGAGACTTAGGTGTTTAGGTAGGTCGTGGTCTACACCCACGTCGGCTTTCGCTTGAAGTCTGCCGAGCACATGTCGTGTGCAGACGCTAAGTGGTGGAAACATGTATGAAGAAGTACACCCCTGCAGGGTTAACATTATCTATTCGAATAGCCGCGTCCGTGGTAAAGGACTACTTGGTTGCCTATATAGTTCATAGACAAGTAAATGGATACTACTAAAAATCTCAAGATAAGCGTGAGTGCCGAGGATGGCTCTTCCGTAGGATGACGGAGGTGGATCCTCGGTGGTGTATTGAGGTGGTGAGTAGTGGACTCGTGTGCGCAAAACCATTTCAAGTTGGTGTATCGTAGGATAGCTTAGCCAAGAGTCAAAGCTGGCTTTCTGCAATAACCCCACCAACCCTTCTCGATAATGTGCATGTATGTTGGATCTGATGTAAGTCTTGCTGAGTACCTTTGTACTCATGTTGCTTTAATTTACATTTTTCAGAAGATGCTGCAACCCCTTCTGATGGGTTCTTCGTAGACGTTGACATCGATGAGTAGACCGAGGCCCAGGTGGTGATCCTGAGCTTGTGAAGGACCACGTAGTATAGCTAGGCTTTCCAAGCCTCTTTTATTTTACTAGTTGTCTGTACTCAGACAAGTTACTTCCGCTGTTGGCTTGTATGTCTGTATGACTTGAATGTGGGTCGTGTGACCCGTGCTTGTGTGTATGCTATGTATGGCTCTCTGAGCCTTAAATAAAGTACTGGTGTTATAGAGTCATGTTGTGATGCCTTGTTGTATTTGCACATATCGAGCATATTGTGTGTATGATTGAAATGCTTGGTATGTGTGGGATCTGACTATCTAGTTGTTTATTCTTAGTAGCCTCTCTTACCGGGAAATGTCTCCTAGTGTCTCCACTGAGCCTTGGTAGCTTGCTACTGCTCCGGAACACTTAGGCTGGCCGGCATGTGTCCTTCTTCGTTCCTGTGTCTGTCCCTTCGGGAAATGTCACGCGATGGATACTGAAGTCCTGTTAGCCCGCTACAGCCCGGTTTACCGGAGTCCTGCTAGCCTAGTGCTACAGCCCGGATTCACTTGCTGATGACCGACATGTTCGATGCTGGGTCATGGATGCCTGTCCCTGTAAGTCTGTGCCACTTTGGGTTTACGACTAGCCATGTCAGCCCCGGCTCTTTACCATATGGATGCTAGCGACACTATCATATACGTGTGCCAAAAGGCGCAAACGGTCCCGGGCAAAGGTAAGATGACACCCGTGGGAATACCGTGCATGAGGCCACAAAGTGATATGAGGTGTTACATGCTAGATCGATGTGGCATTGAGTCGGGGTCCTGACAGCATTGGCATCAGAGCCGGACTGCCTGTAGGTTCTCCAAGCCAAACTGGTCGATGTTGAGTCTAGAAATGCTTTAGTTATATGTAGGGGAATTGATTGTGGGATGGTACGTAAGGCTCTTTTTACTCCTTTACCTCATGGCATTTTGATCTGAGTCAGTCCATTCTTCCACCGGGGGTTAAGGAATTAGGATCTCTTCTCTCTATCAGGTTCACGTGTTACTAATCAGTAGTACCTTATAGGTTTGATGGACACAAGCCTAGTTCAGTTCTACTACCCCATTATGTTGCTAAGATGGACCCAAAACCTTGATATGATATTGTTGAGTGTCTATGCAATTCTTTGTCAAATGCCTCAAAATCCTTTTTGAGCATTTACAGCCGTTACGTTGTCCACTTTTTGCTAGGAATCTTAATGTCTTGTGTTTATCATGTTCCAGATGGCTTCCCGTCCTCAGAATCAAGTGGTTCGTTTGACTCGATGTCTAGATGTACCCGGCCATACTGCTATGTTGGTCAGGGTAATGACCGAGGCTCGATACCGTTGGTATCCTGAGTACACGGACGAAGAGCAATTCCGAGACTTTAATCAAAGTCAATATTTTTGCACTGTCAGGATATTTCCATCTTATCCTGGATCTACTGAGCCCCTCCACTGCTCCTATGGACTCGGGGTTACTATTGAGATGGCTATGCAGGATGCTGCCTACTCTATGATGACCATCATGCGAGTCAGGACTGGCCTATTTCGGGACTCTGACTTCCGGTATATGCCAGCATCACTCCCGGGAGCACAGGGGTATCTCCAGGCTATCTATGCTGACTCCACTCAGGAGGATTCACTGATCCGCACCACTGCACAGTTGCTTGAAGACAAGGACCGTGAAAATCGGGCCTTGAGACTAGAGCTTTTCAATACCCGTGCTGATCATTGGGCCACTTTGACTCGGTTTGCACCGGTTGTGCACGCTGGATATATGGATATGCGAGATCTCTATCCTGTGAGATATGCTCTGCCAGACGTGATGGATTGGCGTGATGTAGGAGGCATCACCCCACCTCGTGGTCCCCGCAGGCCACCATTTGTTGGTCCAAGACCTCATCCTAGCCCCTATGGTCCACAAGCTCCACGGGACCGACTGTTTTCGGATGATCACGTTGAGCTTCCAGGCTATGGAGGTGACTTTTATGAAGACTACTACGGAGCTGTCTGAGTTAGTAGTAGTATCACTAGTATCGTACTAGCTGTATCGTCCACCGTCCTGCGTGACTCGTGGGATATGACTTAGCTTGTACCGCCTTCCGGAGGTGTAGAAATATAATGTATAGGAGCTCGCAATGCCTCCGATGAGATGTAATCCTCTTTTCACCGTAGTAGTACTTTGTTTGGTTCTGTACTAAACCTTGTATGGTGTGTATGACGATGGAATAAAAGAAGCAGTTTATGTATCTACCATGTCATACGGATGCTCATCTTACATTCCAAGTTATCCATTACATTCTACATTTCTATGTCAGAATCCTATCATCCTGGACTAAACCATTGTTTTGTTTTCCTAGGATGGTTAACACCCGCACCAACCCTGCTCCCCCAGAGCAGGCCGAAGGCAGTAGAGTTGGGGGAACAAACCTGCCTCACCCTCCTTCTCTGGCCGAGGTTATGCTGGAGGCCGAGAGAAACAAGCAGGAGACCAACCGTTTGTTGGAGCGCATCGAGCAAAACACGGCACACCATCAGAGGAATAACTTGGTGTCACTCAGTGATTTCATCAAGTTACATCCACCCACTTTTCACCACTCCGTCGAGCCTCTCGACGCCGATGACTGGCTTCGCAGTATTACTCACAAACTGCGTTCTGCGCTAGTAGCTGAGGCTGATAAGGTCACCTTTGCTGCATATCATCTTGAAGGCCCCGCCAGTCTATGGTGGGAGAACTATGGAGCTATGCGCCCAGCGGGCCATGTCACTACTTGGGCTGAATTCAGCGAGGCTTTCTGTGAACATCACATTCCGGAGGGTCTCATGGACCGTAAACGTGAGGAGTTCTGCAGTTTCACTCAAGGCCGACTCTCTGTTGACGCTTACAGCAGGGAGTTCGGTAACCTAGCACGGTATGCAACTGAGGAAGTCTCTACTGATGCAAAGAAGCAAGCAAGGTTCCGCAAGGGACTTAGCCCTGAGCTTCGCCGCGACCTTCGTTTGCATGAGTGCACATCTTTTTAGAAGCTTGTTAACAAAGCCATTAGTGCTGAGTCTGGTCAGACTGATTATGAAGCAACACGCAAGCATGGCCGTGACATGGGTTCCTCACCCGGTGCTGGTCCTCAGAAGCGCCGCGTGTGGGTGCCTAACACTGCCCTGCCACCCAGGTTCACACCGAGGCCATCCTTTCAGGCGCCTCGCCCAGCTCAATAGTTTGCACCAGCCAAGCCCTATGGTGGTCCAACCAACAGTGCTCCTCCACGTACCAGCTCTGTGACTTGCTTTAAGTGTGGGGAATCGGGCCACTACCTGTGCGAGTGCCCCCAGACCAACCCCAACCAGTCTGGAAAAGTTGTTGGCCGTGGCAAGCCGACAGGAAAAGTGTTCTACGCCAAGTCGGCCACCACTGCACGTGGCCATGTCAATTGTATCTCTGCTGAAGAAGCTCAAGAGGATCCCAACGTCGTTCTTGGTACGTTCCTTGTTAATTGCCACCCGGCATCTGTTCTTTTCGATACAGGAGCATCTCATTCATTTATATCCGAGAGCTATGCTCGACTGCATAACACCACATTCTGTGAGATGCCCACCTCTATGGTAATTCAAACCCCGGGATCCAAATGGCAAACTTCTAGAGTAAGCCATGGGAATGAAATTCAAGTCGACAGACTTGTTTTTCTCGCATCTTTGATAGCTCTCAAATCTTCGGATATTAATATCATCTTGGGTATGGACTGGATGTCAGCCCATCATGCCAAGATTGATTGTTTCTCTAGGACTATTCAACTCACACATCCTTTGGGAAAGATAGTCAATGTCTTGACCCGAGTAGCCAAGCGACAGCTATATTCTCTTAACGCCAGCCCGTTGCCAGACCTCGAAGACGTTCCGGTAGTCCGTGACTTTCCAGATGTCTTCCCAGAGGAATTGCCAGGTGTTCCACCTGACAGAGATGTTGAGTTCGTGATAGATCTCATTCCAGGAACTGTCCCAATTTCTAGAAGACCCTATAAGATGGCACCACTAGAACTAGCCGAGCTTAAGAAACAACTCGATGAGTCCTTGAAAAAGGGTTTCATCCATCCTAGTTCATCTCCATGGGCTTGCCCCGTCCTCTTCGTCAAGAAGAAGGATGGTACGGACCGGATGGTTGTAGATTATCGACCAGTCAACCTGGTCACAATCAAGAACAAGTATCCGCTCCCCAGGATCAATGACCTGTATGATCAGCTCGCTGGATCCTCAGTCTTCTCTAAAATGGATTTGAGGTTGGGCTACCATCAAATCAAAATCCGGAACGGGGACATTCCTAAAACGGCCTTTGTTACTCGTTATGGCCAATATGAGTACACCGTCATGTCCTTCGGTTTAACCAATGCTCCAGCCACTTTCTCTCGCTTAATGAACTCAATCTTCATGGAGTATTTGGATAAATTCGTCGTGGTTTACCTCGATGATATACTCATCTACTCCAAGAATGAGGAAGAACATGCCGAACATCTAAGGCTAGTGTTGATGAAACTTCGAGAGCATCGCCTTTATGCCAAGTTCTCCAAATGCGAATTTTGGTTGCCAGAAGTGACCTATCTAGGGCATGTAATTTCTGGTAAAGGTATTGCTGTTAATCCCGAGCGAGTTCAAGCCGTCCTTAATTGGACTCCACCTGAATCGGTCAAGCAAGTTCGGAGTTTCCTTGGCTTAGCGAGCTATTGTCGCCGCTTTATCGAGAACTTCTCCAAGGTTGCTAAACCTCTAACTGAACTCCTCAAGAAAGATAAAAAGTTCGAGTGGACTCCACAATGTGAGCACAACTTTCAGGAACTAAAAAGACGCCCGACATCTGCTCCCGTATTGGTACCACCAGATTTCTCTAAGGACTTTGTTATCTATTGTGACGCCTCGCGACAAGGACTAGGTTGCATTCTTATGCAAGATCATCACGTAATTGCTTATGCTTCACGGCAATTGCACCCACATGAGGAGAATTATCCTACTCATGATCTAGAGCTTCCAGTTGTAGTCTATGCACTTAAAACCTGGCGACATTACCTCCTCGGTAATGGTTGCGAAATCTTCACCGATCACCAAAGTCTGAAGTACATCTTCACCCAACCGGATTTGAATCTCAGGCAAAGACGTTGGGTTGAGTTGATCACAGATTTCGACTTAGGGATAACTTACACCCCAGGAAAGGCCAACGTCATGGCTGATGCACTAAGTCGTAAATCTTATTGTAACAATCTGATGTTACAACAAAGTCAACCGCTTCTCCATGAGGAATTTCGGAAGCTTAACCTTCACATTGTTCCTCAAGGATTTCTTTCCACCTTGGTGGCGAGACCTACTCTTACGGATCAAATCATCGCTTCCCAAAAGTGAGATAAAGGAATATCTAGGATCAAGGAGAACATTGCTAGCGGAGGTGCTAGATGTTTCTCCACAAATGATCATGGTGTTGTGTACTTTGAGAACCGTTTAGTGGTTCCCAAGAACCAGCATCTATGGCAGTTGATCCTTAAGGAGGCTCATGAATCTCCTCTCACCATTCATCCCGGTAGTACTAAGATGTATCAGGACCTACGCCAGAGGTTCTGATGGACTAGGATGAAGAGAGACATTGCTCAGTTTGTTGCTAGTTGCGACGTCTGTCGTCATGTAAAAGCAGAGCATCAACGGCCTGCTGGCACCCTTCAACCCTTAGCTATTCCTGAATGGAAATGGGACAAAATTGGTATGGATTTCATTACCGGTTTTCCTAGGACCAAGAGAGGGAATAACGCTATCTTCGTCGTTGTCGATCGTCTTTCCAAAGTAGCCCATTTCTTACCTGTTCGCGAGAGTATAACCGCTAGTCAATTAGCAGACTTGTACATCCCCCGAATAGTGTCTCTCCATGGTGTTCCACTGGAAATTAACTCGGATCGAGGAAGTCTCTTCACCTCTCGATTTTGGGAAAGTTTCCAAAATGCTATGGGAACCCACCTTTCCTTTAGCACTGCTTTTCACCCTCAATCAAGTGGTCAAGTAGAACGTGTTAACCAGATTCTAGAAGACATGCTTCGAGCTTCTGTTATCTCATTCGGAAAGGATTGGGAGAAATGCCTTCCATTTGCTGAGTTTGCTTATAACAACAGCTATCAATCTAGCTTGGGTAAAGCCCCTTTTGAAGTTCTCTATGGACGAAGGTGTCGAACGCCTCTTAACTGGTCAGAAACCGGGGAAAGACAATTCTTTGGCCCGGACATGATCCAGGAAGCAGAAGAGCAAGTTCGCATTGTTCGTGAAAAGTTGAAAACAGCCCAATTTCGTCAAAAGAGTCAATACGACCGAAAACATAAGGCTATGACTCTTGAGGTTGACGAGAAGGCTTACCTTCGGGTACTCCTCTGAAGGGAACCCATTGTTTCGGTATCAAAGGCAAATTGGCTCCTCGCTACATTGGACCCTTTCGCATTCTCGCTAAACAAGGAGAAGTTGCCTAGCAATTGGAACTACCTCTGCATCTCTCCAGAGTCCACGACGTCTTCCACGTTTCTCAACTCGGGTGTTGCTTCTCAGATCCTATCCGTGGAGTGGACCACGAAACGCTTGATCTTCAAGATAACCTCACGTATCGAGAGTACCCCATTCGTATCCTCCATCAAGCCGAGCGTACCACTCGACGTCGTAATATCAAGTTTCTCAAGGTTCAATGGTCGCACCATTCTGAGAAGGAAGCAACTTGGGAAAGGGAGGATCGTCTTCGACTTGAGTACCCCGCCTTCTTTCCGGAGGAACCTAAATCTCAGGACGAGATTCTTTTGAGTGGGGGTGAGTTGTCACACCCTAGCTAGTTCATGCATTAGAGTGTTGCATCATGTCTATTTTTCTCAACAGAAACTTGAAATGGGGATGACAGAACCCCCAGCTCCCTCTAGAACCAACTAGGGTTTACTAAAAATATTTTCAATGAACCTGAAATGCCCTTCTAAAATGTCCATCATTTTTGTCTTCGTTCAGAACCTCTGCTAAAAGTGGTGCTCAATTTTCTAGGTCATCCTAAGGTTTTTGAATTAAATCATAAGTATTTGAGTTTGGGCATTTAAATTATATAAATTATTTTAAATGCTCAAATATTTCCAAACTAAAATGTTCCATGCTGTATATATTCCACCTAGTGGCCATGAGCAGTTTGGGAAATTTAGGAGTTGTTTAGGTATTTTTAATAAGTCCACAAAGTTACAGAATAATTAAAAAAAGATAAAAAAAAGAGAGGAAAGTCTTACCTGGCGCCACCTAGCAGGCCCACCTGCCGGCCCAGCCCAGCCACCGCTCCAGCGAGCTGCTTGGCTTGGCTAGGCAGGCAGGCAGCTGCTCGACGGTGAGCACAGCATGCGTGCCACGCAGCTGCCCGCCGCCTTGCCGCTCCCCTCGTCCAGCTGTTGACGGGGAACGAACCCTCTCCCTCTCCTGGACCCCGCAGACACCCGCTCCTTCCCCAGCTCCTCTCCCTCGCTCTTCCGAACCATGGCCAACGCCACCGCAGCCGCACCGTCGCCATAATCACGCTCTCCGTCGTCCTTGCGCCACGCCACCGTGTCCAGGAGCTTCGCCGCCCTCCGCTCCTTCGAGCAAGCCAAGCCCCAAGCGCTCGCTTGCCCTGAAGCCACTGCCCCGACCTCGTTCGACCTCGCCACCGCCGGAGATCCCCTTCGCCATCGCCGCTGCACCAGCTCATCCCCGACCGCGTCGTCTGCTTCCTCAAGACCACTGTGAGCCTGGCTACCTCCTCCCCCTTCCCTTTCTCGCTCTCGTGCACCACCGCAAGCACACGTAGCTCACCTGCACGCGCCGCCGCGGAGCTCGTCGCCGACGTGTCTCCGGCTAACCACCGGCCACCCCACCATGTCTAACGCACTCACCGCGTCCCCAGGGGTCCAACGCACCTCACCACGTGCCTCACCGTGCCCCGTAGCCTCGGATTCGTCTTCACCCAACTCCGGCGACCGCCAAAGTCGTCGCCGGCGACGTTTCTGGCCGCCCCGAGCTCAACCACCACCACCAAGAGCTGCGGCTTGCTCCCAGCTACACGTAGATGCCCTCCGCTGCTCATTTGGTCGCCGGAATGCACAAAACCACTCTCGCCGCCGCGTTCGGCCTCGCCGGCGGCTAGACACCGGCGTGTTTGACCTTGAGTTTGACTAGGGTGGGTCCAGGTTGACTCCCCTGAGTCTATGACAAGTGCCCCCCCCCCTCTCTGCTAATTAACCAGTTTAGATTTAACTAAATTTAGTTAGTTAATTAACTACTGACATGCGGGACCCACTGGTCAGTTTGACCTGGACCAGCCTGTTGACCTGCTGAGGTCAGCATGACATCATGCTGACGCAGTAATCCTTTTCTAGAATTAAAATAAATCTAGAATGATTTATAAATTCCAGAAAATACCCCCAAACTTTATAAAATTCATAGTAAATCATCTGTAACTACAAATGCAAAGTTTTATATATGAAAAATGATCAGAAAAATCCAATCTATCCATCTATACTGGTTTCATGCATGTTTAAGCAAGCTAACCTGATGTTTAGAGCAGAACTACATAAAGCACTTATAAGGATCATGTATGAGTTTGAAACTTGAATCTTTGATTCAAAATGGTTCAAACCCATCTGGTTTTAGTGGCATTAGCCCAATACACTCATGTTTGCCATGTCTCATGCATACATCATATTGTTGCATATTGTTTGGTGATGTTGTGTATCGGTGCTCTTTGCAGCAGGTTCTGCCTCCGAGGAGTACCACGATTACCCTAGCGAAGAACAATATCAGTGCATTGACCCATCAGGCAAGCAACCAACCATTTGATCATATCGATACAATCCCATGTTCTCGCTCCTGCTCTCTTTTACTGCATTAAGACAACGCGTTTCAAACTGCTGTGTGCTACGGTAGTTGAACCCATTTCCTCTGCATGACCTGTCATTGCCACAGTAACTAGATGAAACCCACTAGCATGTGTAGGAGTTGATTGAGCCATATGTATGTGTTGTTCCTACCTTGCTATGCCTGCTATGGTTAGAGTCGTGTCAGGTCTGGTTCATTTGGGTGATGGGCTAGAGTGAAATGATCATGCCGGTAATGAGAGTGATGTGGTGAACACGATTTGGTAAAGGTATCGGTGAGAGGCCATGTAGGAGTACATGGTGGGTTGTTTCATTGAAGCCGACCTTAAGCACTGAGATATGTATGCGTGATTTAAGATTCAGCTACTACCATGAATTGGGCCCTGAAATATGACCCTGCTCGACTTCTTATTCACCCTAGTCCTCTGTCCAGGAGTTGCAAGTAGTTTCTGGTGTTTGTAGCTTGCTGGAGGCCGTGGACAGCGCTGACCCGCGGGGTGGGCTGTGATGCGGTAGGTACATGGCACGGTGTACCGGATACCCGTTAGGTATCTCGGGAACCCTGTACACATTGTTCGGGGCCGGATGTGGAAACCTCGGCCGGACTCCCTGCGGATGGAACCTGGATAGGCGATAAACCTGGACTAGAGACTTAGGTGTTTAGGTAGGTCGTGGTCTACACCCACATCGGCTTTCACTTGAAGTCTGTCGAGCACATGTCGTGTGCAGACGCTAAGTGGTGGAAACATGTATGAAGAAGTACACCCCTGCAGGGTACATTATCTATTCGAATAGCCGCGTCCGCGGTAAAGGACTACTTGGTTGCCTATACAGTTCATAGACAAGTAAATGGATACTACTAAAAATCTCAAGATAAGCGTGAGTGCCGAGGATGGCTCTTCCGTAGGATGACGGAGGTGGATCCTCGGTGGCGTATTTAGGTGGTGAGTAGTGGACTCGTGTGCGCAAAACCATTTCAAGTTGGTGTATCGTAGGATAGCTTAGCCAAGAGTCAAAGCTGGCTTGCTGTAATAACCCCACCAACCCTTCTTGATAATGTGCATGTATGTAGGATCTGATGTAAGTCTTGCTGAGTACCTTTGTACTCATGTTGCTTTAATTTACATTTTTCAGAAGACGTTGCAACCCCTTCTGATGGGTTCTTCGTAGACATTGACATCGATGAGTAGACCGAGGCCCAGGTGGTGATCCTGAGCTTGTGAAGGACCACGTAGTATAGCTAGGCTTTCCAAGCCTCTTTTATTTTACTAGTTGTATGTACTCAGACAAGTTACTTCCGCTGTTGGCTTGTATGTCTGTATGACTTGAATGTGCATCGTGTGACCCGTGCTTGTGTGTATGCTATGTATGGCTCTCTAAGCCTTAAATAAAGTACTGGTGTCATAGAGTCATGTTGTGATGCCTTGTTGTATTTGCACATATCGAGCATATTGTGTGTATGATTGAAATGCTTGGTATGTGTGGGATCTGACTATCTAGTTGTTTATTCTTAGTAGCCTCTCTTACCGGGAAATGTCTCCTAGTGTCTCCACTGAGCCTTGGTAGCTTGCTACTGCTCCGGAACACTTAGGCTGGCCGGCATGTGTCCTTCTTCGTTCCTGTGTCTGTCCCTTCGGGAAATGTCACGCGATGGATACCGAAGTCCTATTAGCCCGCTACAGCCCGGTTTACCGGAGTCCTGCTAGCCCAGTGCTACAGCCCAGATTCACTTGCTGATGACCGACACGTTCGATGCTAGGTCATGGATGCCTGTCCCTGTAAGTCTGTGCCACTTTGGGTTTACGACTAGCCATGTCAGCCGGGCTCTTTACCATATGGATGCTAGCGACACTATCATATACGTGTGCCAAAAGGCGCAAACGGTCCCGGGCAAAGGTAAGACGACACCCGTGGGAATACCGTGCGTGAGGCCGCAAAGTGATATGAGGTGTTACATGCTAGATCGATGTGGCATCGAGTCGGGGTCCTGACATTAGGTGCATACGATGTGGTAGATGCATTGGAATGGAGGGGCGCCTTTATATGAGGGCAATGAGGGCAAACTGCATTGCATTCACATCGTGCAGCCTCTTTTCCCAGACCTCCTCCCATTACTTCCCTCATGCATTAATTGAAGGAGGATGCATTGGCCATTCAACATATCGGGAACCGCTACTCCCTCCCTCGTCTGCATTAAAGCCGTATCGGGAACTACGCCGCCCGATGTCAAATCGAATACTCCCTCCGTCTACTACCTCTGTCCTGGTTTATTAGTCCCCTATGTAGTTTGTGCTCAATTTTGACCAAAGATTTAACTGACAAAATGTCAGTGCATGTTAACAAAAATTATAACGTTGGGTTCATATTCGAACATAGTTTTCAAATATATAATTTTTTGTGACATGCATGAGCATTTTGTTAGTTAAATTTATGGTCAAAATTTGGCACAAATTACAATGAGGACCAATAAACCAGGACGGAGGTAGTAGGTGAGTATTAAGTCATCTTACGAAAATCAAATACTCCACTAGTAAACACATAGGCGTGGTGCATTAACTCTCACGTTGTTTCTTATTTTTTGACATAAATAGAGGAATCAACCAGGAAGAGATGTGGGGCTTGTATGCATATGATACTAGTGTATGATACTACATCCGTAATGCATGGTATCATATGTTGGTATCATATAGGACTACATTTATTTCCATGCATGACACAAAGTAGTATATGATACTCAAGCTCCCCTTTCCTCATTTAATTCAATGACAACTCATCAAAATTGCTTAGTTGGCATGCATGATACTACCTATGATACTCCCATTATGACCAGCCTTAGTATCATGTAGTACTTTATTTATTGCCATGTACATGACACATAGTTCACGAGCGCTCTCTATATGTACCACCTTTTTTTTAATTTCAAGTTTTGCTCCATGGCGCAATCCATCGATACTACTACTGTACAAAAGTGGAGTATATACATTTTTTAAAAGGCTAGAGGGCGGGGCAGTCTAGCTCGGTCGGTTTCACGAGAGGCGAGGGCCTTTATGATTTGACGGCTCATTAATGTTGTCAAATCGAATTCTACTGCGCCGCCCGCTGCACGCTCGGCGCCTCCATTAAATCCCTCTGTTAAACCTGCATGCAAACCGAGAATCCTACTCCGGCCACACGTCCGTTCATGAGAGGGCCAGAATTAAACGCAACACCGGCCGAGCTCCTGCCGTCCGCCCTCAGTTTAAACGAGGCCAGACGCCGGCCAAGCTCCTACCGTCCGCCCTCTATTTACACGAGGCCAGACAGACAGCGGGCAAGAATCGCACCCCTCCGCCGCTCCCCCATCTCCTCCTTCACCATTTTCTCCACCCTTCCGATGGCTTCCGATGAGCCATTCTCCGGCATATTACCCGGCCGGGTGGCCCGCCGAGCCCTCCGGATATGGGCGAGGCCGCTCGGTGCTTCACCAACCTCGCTTGGCCCGACGGAGCCAGTTGCCGCCCCAAGCAGGCGCATGGTTCAGCAACTCGCCGCTCCAGTTCAGCTCGATGAGGAGTGGTGAGTTGCTCCACGCCGGCACGGCAGCGAGCACGCCGGTACGGGCGCCGTCGCTGTCGCGTCGTACCGCGCCACCAGTGCCTGCGGTGGCCGCGCCTCCCGTGTCTGTGGGCGCACCTCCCGTGCCTGCGACAGCGCCATGTAGGCAGAGACAGAAGCCGGGGGTGTGGAGAGCAATGAGTCGGTGGCCAGCTTCTCCGTGTCCGCCGCCATCATCAAGGAGAAGTAGAACACGGGAGGCCGCCGCCACTTGGGACCCATGAAGGCCACCGCCGAGGCGACGACCACGGATTCAGGTGGTTTCTTTGCTGCTTCGTCTCTTCCGAGGACCTTCGTCGACCCCGCAAGTGTCTGACGGACATGAGGAAGACAAAGGGATCCGCGGGCGGCCATTTAGAACTAAAATAAGTCTAGATATATCCATTTCTAGGACAAGTATTTCCGGACGGAGGGAGTATTAATTATACAAGAGAGCCGGATTGGCACCTCTTAGTTCATGTAAATGTAATGAAATCCATCATGTTTATATGAAGATCCGGCTTTTTTATACGAAATCCTTCATGCTTATATGAAATCAGTTCGTGTTTGCACGAATTTCATCTGGTTGGTTAGAGTTGTAAAAATGTATGCCGCTGGCGTTTGATGTCGTCCTCTGCGGAAGGAAGCGGGAGGAAATTTGCCGACTGCCGTTGGAGATGCTCTTTATACTAGAAATAATAGAGTGACATCCAATCCATTTGAGTTAATTGCCTGTATGATTGTCCCTCTATAAAAAGTTAATTGCATGTACAGTGTACACGTGACTTGCAGGGTGGCTACAGCTTCGTACAGAAAGTTAAAAAGAAACAAGTCCATCCTTAATATTCTAAGTACTCTGTGGGTTCCACTGTCTAGCGAAAGAAGTATATATTAAATAAATAGAGTAATATATGATATAAAAATCTAAAGTTAAAAGACAGAATTTGAACTCATGTCATCGTGTTGCGAGCATCTGGCACTAACCAGCCCAGCACATTTTTGTTCTAGACCATGCTGGAGATATATCTCCATGTCTACTCTTATATATACTCCATTTGTTCCTAAATATTTGTCTTTTTCAGATTTCAAATGGACTACCACATACGGATGTGTATGTAGACATATTTTAGAGTGTAGATTCACTCATTTTGCTACGTATGTCTTTTCAGGAAGGGGTCAGATTTGTCCTTGATTTATTTATGAGGTATCCAGATGGCACTGCACCGCCAAGAAAAGAGGGTAACATCAAAATTATGGACTACTTTTTTGAGTATGTTGGTAAGGTCCGGTCATAGTCACTTGTTGAAATCTCTAAAAAGACAAATACTCCCTCCGTACGGAAATACTTGTCATCAAAATGGATAAAAGGAAATGTATCTAGACGTATTTTAGTTTTAGATACATCTATTTTTATCCATTTTGATGACAAGTATTTTCGGACGGAGGGAGTAGAAAACAGAGTTGGTGATGATGGTGTGCATGCCATCCTGCAATATAGGCCGTCAGATTTTTATCTAACGGGTAGGAAAGAAAATATGGCAATTTTGCAAAAATATACCCACACGTCTCTCCATGTTCGCAAATAAGGCCTTCCCTCGTTCAGCCTTTTCTCTCACAAGATAAACTACTCATACAAATGCATCTTGATGTTCCGTGCAATGCACACGCAGCTAGCTAATTTCTTTTTAAATAGTTGCTGCGATAATTGGGTTGAAGTGATATATTTTATGTCTACCCCGAATGATTTCAGATTCACTAGTAGTAACAAAGAAAAGGTTGCCTTGTTAATTAACAGAAAACAGGGTGAAAACTATCACATGAGGCCGGTAAAAACAAGGCACACTAGGTTCAGCGTCATCGTCACTACAGCTGTGCGCGCGCGAGAAGTCTACATATCGAGGGGGCTACCAAGCGAGGCACCGAGACACAATGTTTGAGAGAGAAACCAATTGACAGATTATGATCAGATCGAGTTGTCACCCTTCTGCTGTCACTGTTTGGGGGGAGGGAGAGAAAGACGTGTCGAGAGTGTGCGCGGTAGGCACAGAGGCACAACTAGCGAGTGTGTGTGTGTGTGTGTTTGAAAGAGGAGTAGATAGATTATTATCAAGATCGATGTGCCACCCTACTCCTTCGGTGCCGAGTAGTGTGTGTGTGTGTGTGTGTATGTTTGAGAGAGAATCCAGTCGATAGATTAGTATCAAGATCGAGGTGTCACCCTACTCCTTCGGTGTCAGGTAGTGTTGTGTGTGTGTGTGTGTTTGAGAGAGAAGCCAGTCGATAGATTACATCAAGGTGTCACCCTACTCCTTTGGTGTTGGGAAGTGTGGGTGTGGGGGGGCAGTGACACTCACATATCTCTACTCTTATAAAAAAACAGAGTTGGGGATGATGGTGTTCCTACCATCCTGCAATATAGGCCATCCAATTTATATCCGACGGACAGGAAGGAAAATATGGCAATTTTGCAAAAAGATATCCACACCCCTATCTGCATTTGCAAATAAGGCATTCCCTCGTTCATCCTTTTCTCCCACAAGATAAACTTCTCATACAAATGCATCTTGATGTTCCGTGCAACGCATGGGCATCTTGCTAGTAGGGAGAAGGAGTTTGTGTGACACATATCTAGCTATATTAAGGGATAGGTAGATAGCATATGTGCGAGAGACATTATTATACTTTGAGACATTAGTGGTTGCGGGTGGGCGGAACTAAAGGGGTGGGCGTGTTAGATATAGAGAGCCTGTGTGTTTCTGTGTGAGATACTTGTAGGACGGGGTAGAAAGACGAATTTAACCCTGACGGAGGGAGAGAAATACACGAAGTGCGCGTGTGTGATTCCGATGCCCACAGGGAAATGAGATATGTATGCGTGTGAGAGAGATTGCACAATTCATTCACGTATCACTATCTAGCGATCGTGGACGTACATCACTTGAACATAAGTCAATATCTACTTCGTATCATGGCCAAAGGTACAATATCGATTCAACGCTGTAAAGATTGGACACTCACATATCACATTTTTTTCTATTTAAATAAACCTTTTCAGTTGTGCATGCCAAAGTTACAGTGATGTTTCTTCAAACAACCAATGTAGCTATCATGCACATGCACCATTCTTACTCTTGCATTCAAATTCATTAGTCTTGGATGATTTAAGTTTATATTTTGAAGTAATATATGTAATATTCATATATGAATTCAACGGGTACGCAATTTATGAAATGGAGGCTATGTAATCATATGAGGTAACACTTTTAAGTAGCTAACTACAATATCCATTTCTTTTTGTGCGCCTCTACACTAACACGTCAGTGCATTATGTTTAAAGTAAATAACCAATGTCACCAAATTATCTATTTACACGAGAAATACATAGGATGAGCGTTTGATCCCTTTTTTTAGAACGCGCCACTACACCCGTACGATTGGCCACGCCCGTGTGAACGTCCAAGTTATCGGCGCATCATCCCGAGTTATTGTGTTTTTTTCTGGGGTGGACTTCACACCAGTTATTAACTGCTGACGCGTGCCCCGTGTACACAGTCTAGCATGACCTTCCCGCTAGCACGGTCCAAAATTAGTTGAAACTGGATACGAACGATCCCGCGGGCGGCAAAATCTCCCGCCTCCTTCTAAAATTTCCGCCACCTTAGTCATTAGCATGCGAAATCCCCCTTTTGTCCTTGGTGCACGGATACCAATAGTTACAATATCGCCCTCATCTACATGATAGGTCGGGGCTGCTTTGGTAACTTCCGGTTCCCTCGACTACATGGCACCCCCATTTCCTCTCCCCCTCCCGCAAAAACGACTAACTCCACAGCACTAGAGCATCTTACATCACACCGTCCGTACTTCGTCGCCCTTTCTCCCCTTCCCTCTCGAAACCCTAGACTGCTCATCCACCGGCGTACCATAGCCCATTCACTGCCAGCGGCGTCCACCTCGCCAGATCTGCTTCTGCGGCCGCATCTACCCCTCCCACCTCCTCTAGAAACAAGTAGACTGCTCATCCACCATTGTACCACAGCCCATTCAGTGTCGGCCTTGTCCACGGCGCCGGATCTGCTTCGCCGGTACTCTCGTCAACCGCCGCGCATCTATAGCGGCTCATTCGTACTCCCCACCGGAGACGCTTCGTCCACACCCTCCGGAGCCGCCCCACCGATGCCCTCGTTGACGGCCTCTGATCCTCTTCACCGACACCTTCCTCAACCCTACCGGAGCCGCTTCGCCGACACCATCGTCAACCCTACCGGAGTAGCTTCGCCTATACATTCTCAATCCTACCGGGGCCGCTTTGCCAACTCACAAGTCCACGGCCTCAGATCCGCTTCCTCGCACCCTCATCCAACCTACCGGAGCAGCTTCTGACACCCCGTCCACGGCCGCAGATCCGCATTGTCGACACCACCCTTAACCCAACCACCGGAGCAGCTTTTGATGCCCCGTCCACGACCGCAGATCCGCATCGTCGACACCATCCTTAACCCAACCACCGAAGCAGCTTCTGACGCCCCGTCCACGACCGCAGATCTGTGTTGTCGACACCATCCTTAACCCAACCACCAGAGCAGCTTCACCTACGCCCTCGTCCACGGCCACAGATCCACTTCGCCCACACCATAGTCCACCCTACCGGAGCCGCTCCACAAACACCCTACTCGACGGTTCTAGATCTACTTATCGGACCCCGATAGCCAGCGCAGTGTCATCACCCATGATGTTTCTAACCTGATTCCCACCATCTGGAGAGATGCCAAGCACCTGCCATGGCCTAGGTACTTGTCACCTTTAAACCCGTCTAGCATCACCTGCCCGATGCACTTCAAATATACTAACTGGTTGTTGTTACCTGTTATGCAGCTGGCAAAAACTACAAGGACGATGTTTCTTCTGGATCTAACAGCTTGGCCAACCAAGATCCTGGACTGAGGCATTGCTATGATCTTGTAAGCGCGTCTCTCTCTCTCTTGTATTGTTCTGTGCCTGCCAGCGTGCTTTGCTAGGATTTTCGACCAGTAATCCCTTTGTGCAGACAATGATTTCCACTATTGGCTGCTAAATTAGATATGTAGATGTCATACATGATACTACCTTGTACCTCCGTTCCTAAATATAAGTCTTTTAGAGATTCCACTATAGGCTACATACAGAGCAAAATGAGTGAATCTACACTCGAAAATGCATCTATATACTTCTGTATGTGGTCCATACTGGAATCTCTACAAAGACATATATTTAGGAACAGGGGCAGTACATTACACAAAATCGTAGGTGGCATGTAGGAATTCCAGTGCACTACATTAGGCTCCCTTAGAGTGCCTGCTAGTCCAGCATACAGAGTCATGGCTAGTTTATGGTACGCACACAATCGTTAATTGGTGGTTTAAATATGCGCAAGGGATATGCAATGTAGTATCATGTAGAGATGTCTGAAATTAGCCGTGTCAACTTGCAGATAGGGTTACACAATGAAAAAGTACAAGATGTATGTGGCAATTTCATGGAACATCGCAAAAAAAGGAGAGGCAGCGATGAGCCTATACAGTGTGCTATGGTACGTCACTCCTCCATTGCAATCATCGTGACATGTTATTTGTATGCCAGTTCTATTAGCCAAGTTTCTTAGGGACAGTTATTACGAGTTATCCTAAGAAAATAAGCACTTGTGAATATAAGCTCCATGTAATAAGCCAACCAGTTCTTTTCATTGCGTTTTCAGCTTATCTTTGGTATGATCAGTGGAAAGTCTAGATTGCATTATATATTTTTCATTTTGCTGCCCATATGGAAATTAATTTGACTTGCAAACATCACAAATTGAACCCAGTGCAGTAATTAATATGATAGGAAAACAGACCATCACTATTTGCTCAAAATGCAAATACAAAGATACCATCTACTTGGCACAATCTACTTTGGTCAATGTTTTCCATAGAGATCCCATTGCCTAATTTAAACGAAGAACGCATGAGCCACATTTAAATGAAGAACAATTATTTATTGAAATTCGATGGTCCAAGTGGCTGGTTATTATCATATAGCAGCACCACCTGAAAGCATCATATAGCAGCAGCAGCTCATAGCAACTCATCATACAGCAGCAGCAGTCTGCAATTCATCATATACCAGCAGCAGCTCATAGCAATTCATCATATAGCAGCAGCAGGAGCAGCTCATAGCAATTCATCATATAGCAGCAGCAGGAGCAGCTCATAGCAATTCATCATATAGCAGCACCAGGAGCAGCTTGTAGCAACTCATCATATAGCAGCAGCAGCAGCTCATAGCAATTCATCATATAGCAGCAGCAGCTCATAGCAACTCATCATACAGTAGCAGCAGCTCATAGCAATTCATCATATAGTAGCAGCAGGAGCAGCTCATAGCAATGCATCATATAGCAGCAGCAGAAGCAGCTCATAGCAATTCATCATATAGTGGATCAGAATGAAAATTTGGCAAAAAATCAGAGGAGATCCTCACCTTGTTGGATGAGCTCATCCTTCAACAGCACCTAAAGGCCATGGCCTGGGAGGAGGGCAGGGGGAACAAGGTGCCTTCTGCCGCAGTGTGGCATCAGCCGTAGTTGTCCAGTGCCCGCCGGAGTAGTGCGTTGGACGAACCACAGTGGAGCAGCTGCTGGAGACCATGAGAATGAGGGGCGGCGCCAGAGGGAGGAGCAGCCAGGGAGATTTGCCCCTACCCGCCGGCCATGTAGCCTAGCTGGACATAGCATCGTCGAGGACCAGGCCAGATGGGACCAGTGGCGACGGCTCGCTGGAGGAACCCTAGTGCTGCAGGCAGGGGATCGAGGTAGAGGGAAAGGGGAGAGGAGATGCAAGCGGGCAGGGCAATGAATGCTTGCGTGTTTGTTTTTACTTGAGGGTCAGGTGTGACACGGGCGTCAGCAGTTGCATTTTGAGTGTAATATAGGCAGACAACAGAGTCATTTCACTATTCCCCTTCCCTTCAATTTTTAGTGAGGTTCTACCCGAAACACCCCCCTCCAAAGCGAAATTAGTTAAGCCCAAGCCCATAACTCAAAAATGACTTCTTTACATCTTTTATGGCTTATTTTGACAATATGCCCTGAAAAGGCGGAATCGAACTGGCCCTTAACCTGCAATTCAATTGTGCGTGCAATGATGAATCACTCCTGCCTGCTATCTGTACATTTAGGCATCATCATACATGGCATAACCTAATACATGTGCATTCCATTGTAGAATCTGGAATATGCAATGTTTATGTTAGTTCATACGTTGCACATGATGTTTAAATGCCCCTTAAATCTGGTCAGTCAAGTGATGGTCTTTAAGCCTCCTTCTTTGCTTCTTTTCTTGATATGTAAGATTTGCTCACACATCTGTTCAATTGCTTGTTTGCATCAGCCAGCCATACTAGGACTGTTTGCTTTGATTACTTGTTGTTCTTGACCTAACACTCTAACAGAGCTTGTCAACGATTTAAACACTAAGGGCTGCTGTAGTGGGGCCTTGTCTAACTCATAGGTGACATAAAGGTTTGGCTGTACACTACAGTAGGCTCTCCAAGAGTACCTGGAGATCCAGTTCGAAGGTATGCCTAGTTTTTACATAGTGCAGACATAGTAAATGCTCATTTCATTGTGTGCAAGTGCAAGAGATGCGGCATGTTTCATTATGTGGTGTTGTTTTGTTATAATCTCATCCTTTTGTGTTCACAGACTGGAAAGTATGCATATTTATCTTCCAAGGAGACGAGTAACTAGTTTGTGTCACCTTGCAGAGGGGGTGCAATGAAGATAAGATTGAGGATTTCCAAGTACAAGATGTTAGGAAGGAGCCTTGCAAGAGAAGTAGGAGCTGCGCTGAGCCTCTTCAACCTGCTAAGGTAAGTCACTGTATGCAACTCAACAGTTCAATTCCTTGTTTGTTTCAGGCATAGTTAATTTTCTCTTTTCAATTGCTTTATTTGTCCTCACTTAATGAGATGCCCAAATAATTATGCCTGATGTTCGGTACTTGTATCACTATTAGTTGACATAATTAAAGGCCTTACCATTTAATTACTCTGCCGAAGTGTGCCTGAAGCTTTGAAGTCTATTAACCAACTATTATTGCATGAGGCTCACAATCTAGTTTATACTACGCTAATGATTGCATAGTTTTGCCTGCTGTAGTATGTTTGTATGAAACCCTCTGCTGTTCATTATGCTCCCTAAGACTTTAATTGAGGTACAGAATGGCCAACTGCTTGCTTACTTATACGCAACGTGTTGTCTAAATTTGTAACTTGTCTGTGTTTTCGATTGGGCCCCAACATCATGCTCCTCTGGTGAGCTAAGAGGGATTTCTGTATGCAGGCTGCACAGACTATCTTTTTTATAATTTTTAAAATATCACCTGCTTATGCTTCATGACGTGTAACATTTTTTTGTGAAAGTGACGTGTAACATTATTGTTAGTCCTGTTTTGCCATGTAGTACAAAATAGTGTCTTGTTCGCTTCACTGTTGTAACTATATTTTTGCCCTAGTCATGTGTACTTACAGAAACATTTCAGGATGAAGTGACATCAACACAAAAATCTGCGAGCAGTGCGGCATGGCCGTTACCGAATGATTATGGATTGGAATTGGAATGTGCTGATGTTCTCGAGCATCAACTAGAGGTGGCAAGACAACGTGTACATGATTGTCAACGTATAATCAACAAGTTGAGACTGGACATGCAGGTATTAGATGCAGGAGTCAAAAAAATGAAACAAGACACCAAGGTAACCATGAAGGAATTGGAGATTTTGCAGACTGAAATTTGTGCTATCTGAATCCGGCCAATCCTATTTTCTGAAGAGATTATAGTTCAAATGGAATTAAGTTGATGCGCATCCATGATGTATGAGTTGTATTTGCCCAGTGTATGTAATTTGCTGTTTGTGTATGCTTTATTATCACCTGTGCTGAACCAAAATGCCCAGTGGGTATAATCGGCTATAATTTCTTTATTATATAGTGTAGGATTATTCTACCTTTCTATGCCTTGATCTCTTTGTTGTATAGTGTAAGCTTTTTAGAGGTGATAGTATTGAGTAGGATAATTCTTTGAATATGCTATATCATTCAAACGGGGGCCAACTCGCCCGACCATGGCCCTTCACGGGCTGTCGGATCCATGGGCCTTCTACGTCTCGTAGGATCCATGGGCCTTCTATGTCTCGCAGGATCCATGGGCTTTCTACGTCTCGCAGGATCCATGGGCCGCCGACTCATTTATGGGTCTTGTACGGGCCTTTAATGGGTCATAGACGGGCCTATAATGGAAATCGTACGTTTTATGGGCTGACCATAACAGGCCGTTAATAGGCCGTATTTGGTGATGCTATGAAAATGGCCCAACAGACTAACGGACCACAAACGGGCCGACTGTAACAACGGGCTGAATTTGGCCCACAAGTAGAAAATGACAGTAACAGGCCGTAAGTAACCGAATGCTGCAAATGAGCCCAAGAATAAATGGGCCCTCAGAAGGCCGAAAGTTAACTTGGGCTGGAAACGGCATAACGGAATAACCGCCCGTTAATGGGTATAAAGTGTTACACTGTTCATTACGGGTCAGTTTCACCGCGGGCCGTTAATGGGTGTAAAGTAATACACTGTTCATTATGGGCTAGTTTCAGCAGGGGCCGCTAATGGGCCAAGAGTTACAAAGGGCCTCATATGGGCTGAAAGACGTCATGGGCCATAAGTGAAAACGGGCTGGAACCATATTGGATGGCCCAGATGACGCTACTGGGCCTAATTCGCATAGGGCGTAACGGGCCTTGGGTTAGCGGGATGTAAATGGGCTATATGCTAACAGGCCGTTAGCAGGCTTTCCATGGGCTGGCCCGCCAGCTTTTGACCAAGTCAAACGGGCCGGCCTTTTCACAGGAATGGGCCACTGTTGGGTCGTGCCACGTGTCGACGTATCATAGGCGCCTTCTGTCCAGTGAGTGGATGACATCTGTCCCAATGATGAGCCGACACGTGTTTCCTCCAGCCAATGATGATTTTACACGTGGAAAATCCCCATTGGTCGGGGCTGTTAATGGGTTATCGGATGCAAAACCCGACCCGATAGCTTAACGGTGTTCCGTTACGGTGGATGCCACGTGTCGGTCACCCTTGACGAAAGCACTTCTGTGACGCGCGATTTATCGTCATGGAAGTGGACACTTCCGTGATGATAATTTTGGTAATGTCATGGAACACTTCTACGACAGCACAGGTATGACTATCTTGATTCTGTCATAAAATCGTCATGGATGTACATGCATGACAAAAAACGTGACCTACTGTGACAAACACGTATCATCACGGAAGTGTATTTTTTTTGTAGTGATCATCGACGGAGGGAGCTGTCACAACTTGGCAAGTGAATAGCTATGTTACAAGCTGCAATTGGTCAAGAAGAAGCACCCTCGTCCTTACAAGGTGCAATGGCTAAGTGACTCCGACACTATTCAAGTGGAGAATACGCTGCAAGTTTCTTTCAAGATCGGCGCCTACGAGGACACTTTGGAGTGCGATGTGGTTCCTATGTCCGTGTGCCATCTTCTTTTGGGGAGACCTTGGCAATTCGACCGCGGCGTCATCCACAATGGAAGAACTAACCACTATAGCTTCAAGATGAAGGGCAAGGAGTACATACTCCGACCAATGTCACCAAGCCAAGTGATCGCCGACAAGTAAGCTTCCACCCATCATGGAGATACTAGTGAGAGAGTGAACCACCAAAAAGAAAGTGAGAGCCACAAGCCAAAATTGAGCGCCTCTTCGCCATTCGCCAAGAGAGAAAAACTTAGTCCTCCTAGCCACAGAAAGAGAGATGAGAGAAGTGTGTGAGAACCCATCGAGTGTCATCCACTTTGTCCTCCTATGCAAAGATGAGGTGACAAGAACTAACAATCCTAATCCTCTTCCTCTAGTGTTTTCCAACTTGTTACAGGAATCCAAAGATGCACTAGTAGAAAAAGGACCTAATGTGAAGCTCATTAGTCCCGGTTTGTAATTGAACCGGCACTAATGTGACCATTAGTGCCGGTTCCAACAGCTAGGCGGGCGGCGCTCATTAGTACTGGTTCGTGGCGAACCTTTAGTACCGGTTTGTGCCACGAACTGGTACTAAAGAGGTGGTGACCTTTAGTACGGGTTGGTGGCTCCAACCGGTACTAAAGGTCCCCCCTTTAGTACGGGTTCGTGCCACCAACCGGTACTAAAGGGGTGCGCTGCCACCCGCAGTGCACAATATTTAGTCCCACCTTGCTAGTTGAGAGGAGCTCGCACTAGTTTATAAGCCCCGTCGCGGCTACCGTGTCGAGCTCCTCTCTAAGCAGGCCTTTGTGGGCCTATTGCAAGTCTTCTGCCCTGTGGGCCATACTAGGTCGTACGGGCCTACATCTTGGCCCAACTAGAGGTTGGGTTCTAGTCATATGCAGGCCATGTTGGCCCAGTAGGTGGGCTGTTTTTGTTTTATTTCAAAAAAAATATCCCGATTGGTGTTACCAACCGGGACTAAAGGTCCCCCAGACCACGGCGCGCCTCATGCCACGTGGTGGCCCTTTAGTGCCGGTTCGTGCTGAACCGGGACTAAAGGGGGGGGCTTTAGTCTCTACACTTTAGTGTCGGTTGCAGAACCGGCACTAAAGTCCCCTACGAACCGGTAATATAGCTCCGTTTTCTACTAGTGATGTCTTTCCTGATGAGCTACCTCCCGGTCTCCCTCCTCTACGTGGCATTGAACATAGGATCGACCTCATCCCCGGCGCACCTCTTCCAAACAAGGCTCCCTACCGCGTCAACCCCAAAGAAACTAAGGAGATCCAACGGCAAGTACAACAACTCATCGACAACGGACATGTGCATGAAAGCTTAAGCCCTTGTGTCGTTCCGGTTATACTTGTGCCCAAGCAAGATGGTAGTTTTCGCATGTGCTCTGATTGTAGACCTATCAATGTTATCACCATTCGTTATAGGAATCCCATTCCTCGCCTAGATGATATGCTAGATGAACTTAGCGGCGCCACCATTTTCTCAAAATTTGATCTTAAAAGTGGCTATTATCAAATCTGCATACAAGAAGGGGATGAATGGAAAACCGCTTTCAAAACAAATTTTGGCTTGTACAAGTGGTTGGTTATGCCTATGGGTTTATCGGAAGCTCCCGGTACTTTCATGCGTCTTATGCATTTTGTGCTTCGTCCTTATATTGGAGTGTTTGTTGTGGTCTACTTCGATGACATATTTGTTTTTAGCCAATCCATGAAAGATCATCTAAATCATGTTAGGGCTGTTTTGCAAACTCTTCACAAGAAACATCTCTATGCCAACATGAAAAAGTGCACGCTTGGTGTTGACAAGCTTGTTTTCTTGGGTTCCGTTGTTTCCTCAAAGGGTGTCCATGTTTATGAATCTAAAATTGAAGCAATTAAAACTTGGCCCCAACCCACTAATTTGCAACAAGTGCATAGCTTTCTTGGCCTTGCGGGTTTCTATTGTCGCTTTGTGAAAGATTTTAGCACCATCGCCACACCTTTGCATGCCTTGAGTAAGAAAAATGCTCATTTTGTTTTGGGACCTTTGCAATCTACCGCATTTGATGAGCTCAAATCTTTGCTTACTCATGCTCTAATTCTTGCTTTACCCAACTTTGACAAAACTTTTGTGGTTCATTGCGATGCAAGTGGTAATGGAATTGGTGGAGTTTTGATGCAAGAAAAGCGAGCTATTGCATATTTTAGTGAAAAACTCTATGGTGCTCAACTTAACTATCCCATCTATGACAAAGAATTGTATGCTTTAGTACGTGTGTTACATGTTTATGAACATTAGCTTAGACCGCATGAGTTTGTCATACATACCAATCATGAAACACTTAAGTACCTTAAAGGTCAAACCAAGTTGAATAAACGGCATGCTAAATGGAGTGAATTTATTGAATCTTTCCCCTATGTGATCAAGTACATTAAGGGAAAAGAGAATGTTGTGGCGGATGCACTTTCCCGCAAATGCATGTTACTTAGTCAACTTGAATTGAATGTTGTTGGATTTGATCATATTAAAGATTTGTATGAGCATGATGTGACTTTTGCTACTCCTTGTGCTAAGTGTGTGACGCATACTTCTTGGTAATGATACTATATCAAAGATGGTTATCTTATGAGAGCTAACAAACTATGCATTCTCGAGTCTTCTCTTCATTTGTTACTTTTGCAAGAGGATCATGGAGGTGGACTCATGGGACACTTTGGACATGATAAGACTTTTGCGGTGCTTTCCAAGAACTATTTTTGGCCCAAGATGTTTCGCGATGTCGCCCGCTTCACCAACCGGTGCTCTACATGTTGCAAAGCTAAGTCACAATCTCAATCCCATGGTTTACATATGCCACTCCCTATTCCACATCAACCTTGGGAAGATATTAGCATGGACTTTGTGCTTGGATTACCTAGGACTCAAAATGGCAAGGACTCCGTATTTGTTGTTGTGGACCAATTCTCTAAAATGGCTCATTTTATCCCATGCAACAAGATAGACGATGCTTCACATGTTGCCAATCTCTTTTGTAGGGAAATCTTGAGATTGCATGGTGTGCCAAAGACAATTGTGTCGGATCGAGACATCAAGTTCTTAAGCTACTTTTGGAAGACACTATGCGCCAAGCTCGGAATCAAGCTTCTCTTCTCCACGGTGTACCACCCTTAAACGGATGGCCAAACGAAAGTAACCAACTGGACGCTTGCAACTCTCCTACGCGTGTTGATAAAGAACATTAAGGAGTGGGAGGAGTGCCTACCCATTGCCGAGTACGCCTGCAACCGCGCAAGACACTCTACAACCGGCAAGTCCCCCTTCGAGGTTGTCTACGGTTTCAACCCTTTGTCGCCATTGGACATCCTTCCTCTACCTCTTCAAGAACGAGCCAACATGGACACAAGTGCAAGAGCCGCCTACCTCAAGAAGATGCATGAAGAAACACGTTCCATGATCGAGCGCCAAGTACAACGACTCGCCTCCAAGCTTAACATCAACAAATCTCCGATGGTGTTCCAACCGGGTGATCAAGTATGGATACATCTCTGCAAGGACCGCTTCCCCAAGGAACACAAGTCCAAGCTACTCCCGAGAGCCGACGGACCATTCAAGGTGCTAGCACGCTACAACGACAATGCCTATAAGGTCGACATCCCACGTGACAAGTACAACGTTAGCGACATCTTCAACGTCAAAGACTTGGCCAAGTACCATGGTGATGAAGAGCATGATCCATGGACGGATCTCTCCCAAGAGGAGGAGATGATGCGGAGCATTCCTCACTCATCCCCATGGACTCTACTACAACTCGGCAAGCACCTCGAGGACCAATGACAAGAGCACGTGCACGCAACATCGAGAATGAGGTCAATTCTATCCTCTTCGAGTTTATTTCGGTTTCACATGAGAATTGGGTTCTACCTCAAAGAGACTCGCTATGCATTCTTAGGAACCAAGAAGATGTTCGTGAGAAGGAGAAGACGGATACTCGAGAATCCACAGAGCAAGGGAGAGGAGAGGAGAACAAGAAGAATGAAGGAGAGAAGCTCCTGGACACCCCGGGTGCCCGGACTCAAAGACATGGGGAGGTCCTAACCCCTGGACACCCCGGGTGCCCGGCCTCTACCTGGGCTGTGCCCCAGCTAGCCCCGGGTGCCCGGCTCTCCACCTGGGCCTCGCCTAGCTCACCCCGGGTGCCCGGCCAACCAGCCCCGGGTGCCCGACCTGCACCGCCCCAGCCGCATGTGGCCTCCTCGAGTGCCCGGCCCTAGGACCCCCGGGTGCCCGGACCTCCTCCCTCCGGAGCCCATGACCGGTCTGAGTGCCCGGCTGGTTCCACCCCGGGTGCCCGGACCCCTCCTTCGTGGCTACGCGTTTTAGGGACATTTTAGTCCTTTGTACCCCTCTTTCTCCTAGTTTCGTTCCTTGCCTTTATATACTCTTTACCTAGCTCTTTTGGGAGGTTAACAAAGTATTTAGAACACCAAAGAGAGCTTTGATCCTTGTATCCCCTCCTGTTGGAGATCAAGCCCCCACCTAGGGAAGAATCCTTTGGATTGTCCAGGCCTCCTCTTGGAGAATATCAACATCAAGACCTCACCTAGTGGGAAGAACTTACCTAGTGCTATTTTCCTTGAATTGTTCATGTAATCTTGTGGATCTCAAGTATGCTACTCTAGTGGATGTGATATTTGGGTTTGTTTGAGAGTTTTGTTCCTTGTGTTCTTCCTCCTTTCCCCCCTCCAAGTGTGAAAAGATCCCCTCTAGGGTTTCACCCTACAACAAAAAGGTAATAGATGGTGTGTTGTTGATGAACTCCTTGCTCTTGTGCTTCAAATGATAGTCTCCCTGAGGGAGTCCTGGATTAGGTTAAACCCTATGGTCAGCAAGATTGGGATGCGGACGATGAAGAAATTCGAAACCCACCCACCACCCACTTAGTAGCCACTGTCGACGATTTAACCGACATGCTCGACTTCGACTCCGAAGACATCGACGGTATGGATGCCGATGAAGGAGATAACCAAGAACCAGCGCCTATAGGGCACTGGAAAGCCACCTCGTCATACGACATATACATGGTGGACACCCTAAAAGAAGGGGATGGCGATGGAACAATGGAGGATGACCCCTTCAAGAAACAGCCTAAGCATCGGCGTCAGCGGCGCCGCTCTAAATCCCGCCAAAGCAAAAACGGCGATTCCAGCACAGGAGACAATAACACCCCGGACAGCGCCAAAGACAACCCCCTCCAGCAGGATTCACCGCAGGAGGATGGAGAAGCCAACCCTCATGAGAGAGCGGCAGACAGAGAGGTCGAGGACGACAATTATATGCCTCCCTCCGAAGACGAGGCAAGCCTTGACGACGATGAATTTGTCGTGCCTAAGGATCCCGTCGAACAAGAGCGTTTCAAACGCAGGCTTATGGCCACGACAAACAGCCTCAAAAGAAAACAGCAGCAGCTTAGAGCGGACCAAGATTTGCTAGCCGACAGATGGACTGAAGTCCTGGCGGCCGAAGAGTACAAACTCGAATGCCCCTCCAAGAGCTACCCAAAGCGCAGGCTGCTACCCCAACTAGAGGAGGAAGCAACTAAACCTACATCACCAGCGTATGATGCGGGCGATCGACCACCCCGTGGCCGCGACAGAGAGGCCTTTCGGCCCTCAACTCAAGCCGCACCCCGGCGCCGCTCAAAAAGTACTAAGGCACGAGGAAACACGCTAGACCTACGAGACATATTGGAGGACAAGGCAAGGTAAACAAGACCGATCTACGGATCGCGTGGGCGCCCCACGACACATGACGATAACCGTCACACCGGATATGGCAAATACGGCCAGGTCGAACACAACAGACAAAGCTCACCCGAGCTACGTCGTGATATAGCCCAGTACAGAGGCGCCGCACACCCACTATGCTTCACAGATGAAGTAATGGATCATCAAATCCCCGAAGGGTTTAAACCCGTAAACATCGAATCATATGATGGCACAACAGATCTTGCGGTATGGATCAAGGATTATCTCCTTCATATCCACATGGCCCGCGGTGATGATCTACACGCCATAAAATACCTCCCACTCAAGCTTAAAGGACCAGCTCGGCATTGTCTTAACAGCTTGCCAGCAGAGTCAATTGGTTGCTGGGAGGACCTGGAATCCGCATTCCTTGACAACTTCCAGGGCACTTATGTGCGACCACCGGACGCCGATGACCTAAGCCACATAATTCAGCAGCCAGAGGAATCGGCCAGACAATTCTGGACACGGTTCCTAACCAAGAAAAATCAAATAGTTGACTGTCCGAACGCAGAGGCCCTCGCAGCCTTCAAACATAATATCCGTGACGAATGGCTTGCCCGGCACCTTGGACAGGAAAAGCCGAAATCCATGGCAGCCGTCACAACACTCATGACCCGCTTTTGCGCGGGAGAAGACAGCTGGCTAGCTCGCAATAATAACATGACAAAGAGCCCTGGTAATTCAGATACCAAGGACAACAATGGCAGGTCGCGTCGCAACAAGCACAAGCGTCGCATTAATGGCGACAATACTGAGGATACGGCCGTTAATGCCGGATTCAGAGGCTCTAAACCCGGTCAGTGGAAAAAGCCATTCAAAAGAAATACCCCAGGCCCGTCCAGTTTAGACCGGATACTCGATCGCTCATGCCAGATACACGGCACCCCCGAACAACCAGCCAATCACACCAACAGGGATTGTTGGGTGTTCAAGCAGGCAGGCAAGTTAAGTGCCGAAAACAAAGACAAGGGGCTGCATAGCGATGACGAGGAGGAGCCTCAGCCGCCGAACAACAGAGGACAGAAGGGCTTCCCCCCACAAGTGCGGACGGTGAACATGATATACGCAACCCACATCCCCAAAAGGGAACGGAAGTGTGCGCTCAGGGACGTATATGCGTTGGAGCTAGTCGCCCCAAAGTTCAACCCGTGGTCCTCCTGCCCGATCACTTTTGATCAAAGGGACCACCCCACTAGCATTTGTCACGGCGGATTCGCTGCATCGGTTCTAGACCCAATCATTGACGGATTTCACCTCACTAGAGTCCTCATGGACGGCGGCAGCAGCCTGAACCTGCTTTACCAGGATACAGTGCGGAAAATGGGCATAGATCCCTCAAGGATTAAACCCACAAAGACGACCTTTAAAGGTGGCATACCAGGTGTCGAAGCCAGCTGTACAGGCTCAGTTACACTCAAAGTGGTCTTCGGATCCCTGGATAATTTCCGAAGAGAGGAGTTAATCTTTGATATAGTCCTGTTCCGCAGTGGCTATCACGCCCTGCTCGGACGAACTGCATTTGCAAAGTTCAATGCGGTGTCGCACTAGCATATCTCAAGCTCAAGACACCAGGCCCTCGCGGAGTCATTACGGTCAATGGAAACACCGAACGCTCTCTCCGAACAGAGGAGCACACGGCAGCCCTCGCGGCGGAAGTACAAAGTAGCCTTTTAAGGCAATTCTCCAGCCCGGTTGTTAAACATACGGACACCGTCAAGCGCGCCCGGAGTAACTTAACAAGACCGTCTCGCACGTTCTGAGAAAGCATAGCAATGCGGCCCCAACCCCAGCCCTCGCGAGATTGCGAAACCAGTACCACGCGTACATAATTACGCTCTGGAAATACCATGGGCATAAGGGGAGGGGCACAACCACGACATGCCCAGAATGCGGCTCAACCGCACTAGGGGCTCCCGATTTGGTCATTTCTCTTTTCTTACTTTCAGGACTCCACTCTTCGGAAGGCCTGTCCGGCAGTACACTCGTCGAACACATGATGCAACAGCCAGGGAGATAGCAAGCCACGTCGAAAGTCCAGGTGGTCTCTATAACGAGCTAAATACCTGTCTTACTTAAAGTCTCGCAGCTTGCCCCTGGAGGGGGACATGTTAAAAAATCCCATCTCTTGCTTATCGCACTATTTGTATCGTTCTGCTTTCATAGCATCCCTTTAATAAACAATACATAGCTCTTGTCTATTATTCCATTCATTTTTCATATAAATATGTTCAGTCATGACATTATGCAACTGTACACTCTGGTACGGCCAATACACCAGGGGCTTCAGCACCCCAGAATGTGGTGTGAGAAGATCGAACACTCTCATGAGTGCGGCACCCCGAACTTACAGCATTATATGCATTGGCTCCGAATCATGTCTTTGGTCAATAGTTGGGTTTGCCCGGCTCCCATGTATTGGTACCTTACGTTCCGTTATATCGGCTAAGGTAGCGCTGAGAGAACTACTGTGATTGTGCCCCAGTTGAGCTGGGTTAACACCTCAGTAGAGAAAGCTAAAACTGACTGTCATGATAGGGCGAGAGACCGGTCGCTGTTCGAGAGTTTTTTGAGTCCCTAAAGACTTATGCCGCTTAGAGCGAGGAGCTGGATTTATCCGGCCTAGGCGTGGATACCGCCCCAAACTCGGTCTTCCGAATACTAGGGGCTTCGCCGAAATTTAAAATTATAGAATTCTATGGCTAAGTGAGAGTGATAAAGCATTATAAGTCTGATTGCCTTGTTCATTGTGCTGAGCGCATCCCTCGAAGGACCCAAGAATGGGAACAAGAGCGCTCAGGTTTATCCCGAACACCCCAACACTCGTGGCATGGGGGCAGAAGCCGACGACTTGCATCTCTCAGGTTTAATAAACGGCCGCACAGAAGGTAGAATTTTAAATTCAAAAAGCGTTGCTTAGCGCATATGAACAAGTTTTCAGCGCACAGGATAAACACGAGTGAGTTTACTCAAAAATTACATCTCTGGTACATTCATCCGCTACAAGACGGGCACCCTTCAGGACACCCTCATGATACATCTCGGGCCGGAGATGCTCCTTCCCCTCCGGTGGCCCATCCTTCACCAGCTTCTCAGCATCCAACTTGCCCCAGTGCACTTTGGCATGCGCAAGGGCCCTACAGGCGCCTTCGATGCATACGGAGCACTTGATGACTTCAAGCCATGGACGGGCATCCACCAGCTGTCGCACCAGCCCAAAGTAGCTCCCAGGCATGGCCTCCCTAGGCCATAGCCGGCCTATAAGGCCCTTCATGGCCTGTTCGGCTGCCTTATGGAGCTCGACCAGCTTTTTCAGCTGGTCGCTCAGGGGCACCGGGTGTCCGGCCTCAGCATACTGGGACCAGAACACCTTCTCCGTCGAGCTCCCTTCTTCGGCTCGGTAGAATGCGGCAGCGTCGAACACACTGCAGGGCAGATCTACGAATGCTCCTGGAGAGCTCTAGATTCGGGTAAGTAACACGTAATTCACTTTCACATGCTAGTTTTGCATAAAGAATGCCTTACCCGCCGCTATCTTCTTCATCGCCTCAATCTCCTGGAGGGCTTTTTGGGCTTCGGCCTTGGTAGACTTGGCGCTTTCAAGTGCCGAGGCAAGCTCGGACTCTCGCGTCTTTGAGTCAAGCTCTAAACTCTCGTGTTTCTTCACGAGAGCATCGAGCTCTTGCCGCACCTCCGCCACCCGCGCCTCTTACTTTTCTCGCTCAGTGCGCTCCACGGCCGCATTGTCTTTGGCCTTGGACAGCGCTTCCTTCAGGGCCGCCACCTCGGTTGTGGCCCCTGTAATATTCACGTTGGTCATGTCATTATTTGCAACCAGGTATTTTTATATACTTACATAAGGTACTACCTACCTTCCTTGTCCTCGAGCTGCTTCTTGGCATGGCCGAGCTTGTTCTCGGACCGCTTGAGGCTCTGCTTCAATGCATCGACCTCCGCAGTCAGTGCGGCAGAGGTCAGCAGCGCAACCTGCATTCCCATTTTGACATAGTTATGTTAGACTCCTGCGAATATCTTTTTAGATCCTCAGTCCGGCTTTTCTTTCCGAACACCAAATTGAGTATCAGGGGCTACTGTCTATGCGGTAACATTTTTATATGTTTTAAATACATACCTCAAAGCCTGTTAGAAGGCTGGTACAGGCTTCGGTCAGCCCGCTCTTGGCGGACTGAACCTTCTGGATCACCGCACTCATAACAGTGCGGTGTTCCTCGTCGATGGAGGCACCGTTAAGCACCTCAAGCAAATTTTCCGGCGCCTCCGGTTGGACGGAGGCCGCCAGCGTCGTAAGCTTGCACTTCTTGCGAGGGAGCCGCTTGCTGGACTCCGGAATCACTGAAGGTTCCAGAGCAGTGTCCGGCCCAGGGCTGGACTTAGATCCCTCTGGGGCTTCACCCCCTTTGGGCCTGGAGTCCGGGAGGTCACCTTGCGGCGCCTCCAGGACCACCTCCTCCTGGTTTAGTCCCTTGTGGGACTCCACCTCGACATCGTCTGTAGGGCGAGGGGAGGTAGCAATTGGAAGTGAAGCGATATTCACGTCCGACGGATCCACGGAGCCGCTCGATGAATCGCCGAGCTGAGCCTTGGGCGGACTGCATGATTAAATTTGGCGTCAGAAGACACTGTACAATAAAGGAACGCCATGAGTTATTCTGGTCTCCGGATACTTACGATTTAGCCAGGGGCTTGGCCCTGGATGGCCACTCCTCTCTGCCGTCTTCGGCGTCGGTGGCGTAGTCCGGAAGAAGGGTCTTCCCCTTCTTGGACCCTCCGGCCTCCCCAGTTGGGGTGGCCTTTCTTTTCTTTCCTCCCCCCGCTGGAGGGGGAGAGGCTTCTTCTTCCTCCTCCTTGTCTTCAGAGGAGGAGTGCGCTTTGGGGTCGTCGGGCAACGGGTCCGACACCACCAGGCGCCGGGAGCTCTTTCGAGTTCCCGTGGCCTTCTTCTTGGCCTTCTTCTCCGGCACCACGTGAGGTGCCGGGGCCAGCAGCTTCGTTAAGCGTGCATCAGCTGGGCCTTCGGGCAAAGGAGCCAGACAGTTAAACCGTCCGAACGTCTCCTTCCAGTCCTGTTAAAGGAGCAGGAGCTTAGATCCCACATAGAATCAGACTATGGAAAACAAGTATCCTGTAAAGGGTAAAACGAGCTTACCGTGCTGGCTTGGCGCTTTGCGCAGAATCCGCGGTCCTCGGTAATATGTGGGGGAACCTCTGAGCTCTTGAATAGCACCTTCCAGGCATCTTCGTGCGTTGTGTCGAAGAGCCTGGACAAAGTTTGGTGCTGGTCCGGGTCGAACTCCCACAAGTTGAAAGCCCGTCATTGACACGGGAGGATCCGGCAGAAGAGCATGACCTGGACTGCGTTGACAAGCTTAACCTTCTTGTCCACCAAGTTTTGGACGCAGGTTTGGAGTCCGACCACCTCTTTCGGATTACCCCACGACAGGCCCGTCTCTTTCCAGGATGTGAGCCGTGTGGGGATGCCGGATTGGAATTCGGGGGCTTCTGCCCATTCAGGGTCATGCGGCTCGGTGATGTAGAACCACCCCGATTACCACCCTTTGATGGTTTCCACAAAGGAGCCCTCGAGCCAGATGACGTTGGGCATCTTGCCCAGCATGGCACCTCCGCACTCCGCTTGCCGGCCGCCCACAACCTTTGGCTTGACATTGAAGGTCTTTAGCCATAAGCCGAAGTGGGGCTGGATGCGGAGGAAGACCTCGCACACAACGATAAATGCCGAGATGTTGAGGATAAAGTTCGGGGCCAGATCGTGGAAATCTAGGCCGTAGTAGAACATGAGCCCCCGGACAAATGGGTGGAGTGGGAAGCCCAGTCCGCGGAGGAAATGGGGGAGAAACACTACCCTCTCATGGGGCCCAGGGGTGGGGATGAGTTGCCCCTCATCTGGGAGCCGGTGCGCGATGTCGTTAGACAAGTATCTGGCCTTCCTCAACTTCTTGATTTGCCCCTCCGTAACGGAGGAGGCCATCCACCTGCCTCCCGCTCCGGACATGATTGGAGAAGGTTGAGGTAGGAAGTGCGGACTTGGGCGCTGGAGCTCGAGTGCGCGGAAATGGATAAGCAAAGGAGGAAGAAGGCGTAGATTGAAAGGGTGGATCCTTATCCCCTTATATGGGCGGCCGAAACTATGTGCCCCCACCAGCCTAGTAAAACTCGCTTATCTCCCAAGCGCCGCGATTAATGGCGCGGTTGGGTTACCCACGCCCGTATTGATGAGAATCCCGGAATAAGGGGACACGATCTCTGCTTTGACAAGACGTGCCAAGGAAACCGCCTCGCTAAACACGCTGAGGTGGGACAGTAAAACGATTCGAATACAGGCTTGGCCGTGGCGTGATGTCACACTACGGAATATGTCAGAAGATTAGATTTGCGTAAATATTATTCTCTCTACGGTGGTATGTGGAACTTATTTTGCAGAGCCGGACACTATCCTTGTGTTCAAACATCTTCTATGAAGTATTCGGAGGAGGAACCCGCCATGCAATGCCGAAGACAATTTGCGCGCCAGACTCGTCGTCATTGAAGCCTGGTTCAGGGGCTACTGAGGGAGTCCTGGATTAGGGGGTGTCCGGATGGCCGGACTATGACCTTTGGCCGGACTCCCGGACTATGAAGATACAAGATTGAAGAATCCGTCCCGTGTCCGGATAGGACTTTCCTTGGCGTGGAAGGCAAGCTTGGCGATACGATATGTAGATCTCCTCCCATTGTAACCAACTCTGTGTAACCCTAGCCCTCTCCAGTGTCTATATAAACCGGAGAGGTTTAGTCCGTAGGACGAACAACAATCATACCATAGGCTCGCTTCTAGGGTTTAGCCTCTCTGATCTCGTGGTAGATCTACTCTTGTACTACCCATATCATCAATATTAATCAAGCAGGAGTAGGGTTTTACCTCCATCGAGAGGGCCCGAACCTGGGTAAAAACATCGTGTCCCTTGTCTCCTCTTACCATCCGCCTAGACGCACAGTTCGGGACCCCCTACCCGAGATCCGCCGGTTTTGACACCGACACTCGCCAACACTCAACTCTCTCTCACAGATTTGGCTATGGTGGAAAGATGATTTGAGTGGAAAGCAACTTGAGAAAGGCTAGAGATCAAGATTCATATGGTAGGATTGGAATATCTTGGTCTCAACACATGAGTAGGTGGTTTTCTCTCAGAAAATAAGTAGTGGAAATGTAGGTTTGTTCTGATGGCTCTCTCCATGAATGAAGAGTGGGTGGAGGAGTATATATAGCCTCCACACAAAATCTAGCTGTTACACACAGATTCCCAAACTCGGTGGGACCGAATCAGCAAACTCGGTTGGACTGATTCAGGTCAAAATATGAACATTAGAGTTTTCGGTGGGACCGATATAGTCATCTCGGTGGGACTGATGTGCTAGGGTTAGGGCATAACGTAATCTCAGTGTGACCGATCGCATAAACTCGGTGGGACCGATTTTAGTAATAGGTACACAGAGGGTTGGTCAGGCAAACTCGATGGGACCGATTCACTCACTTTGATGGGACCGAAGTGTTATGAAAAGGAAACAAGGAGTTTGCAATGCAGACTCAGTGGGACCGGTTTGCTCATTTCGGTGAGACCGAAATGTTACAAAAAGGAAATAGAGAGTTTGTAATCCCATCTCGGTGAGACCGAGATCCCTATCGGTGAGACCGAAGTAACTAGGGTTTGTGGCAGTGGCTATGTCAAATGAAACTCGGTGGCGGCGGATAGATCAAATCGGTGGGGCCGAGTTTGACATTTAGGTTTAGGACATATGTGGATGTGAGAAAGTGGCTAAGGGTTTTGGAGCATATCACTAAGCACTTTGAGCAAGCAAGCCATTAAGCAACACCTCATCCCCTTTTAATAGTATTGGCTTTCCTTGGACTCAATGTGATCTTGGATCACTAAAATAGAAAATGCGGGGTCTTGAGCTTTTACCAATATTTGTTCTTAGCATCTTGAAGGGGTTCCACATCCTCTTGTCCATGTCCGTGCCACTCCAGTGTTGAACTTATCTGAAATGCACTAGGTAGAAGTATTAGTCCTAACAAGAGATATGTTGTCATGAATTACCAAAATCACCCAGGGAGCACTTGTGCTTTCAATCTCCCCCTTTTTGGTAATTGATGACAACATACATCAAAGCTTTAGATAAAGATATAAGGAAATAGCAAGTAAAGCTTTGGAAAGACATGCAACATGCATTGGCTCCCCCTACATGTATGCAATCATGTGATGATAGATCATAAGAGTATGAGAATGCATAAACATGTGAGAGCAGGCAATAAGTTACATGTGTCTTGGCTATATGCATCAGAGCAAATGATATAGATACTGGAAATATACCTTCATGTTCATCCACCATTTTGTAGAGACTTGGAGATATAGAGATTGCTTAAAGTGTGATTGAGTTGTGATCTCATAGAATTGGGCTTATCCAAGTACCTACAGGGGTTAGATAACATGCACGAGTACAAGAGTATCCAAGACATATGATCATCATCATAAGAGAATGGTCAAGGATTAGTCATAGTAAGGCTCATGCCTTGCATGCATCCACATGGAGTTTCTACTCCAGATTTGAGGCATCAATGATGTTCAATTCACCTATCAACCTTCGACTTGAGTGTAGCCTTGAGCAACGAGATGAGCCTTGTTGCGTACAACTTGTCCATCTTCATCTTGCTTGTTCTGAAATACCCATTTGGTTCCAATGACATTGTGCTTCTCATCGGGCTTCTCAACCAACATCCACACTTGGTTCCTCTCATAGTTGTGTAGCTCTTCGTGCATGGCATTTATCCAATCCTGATCTTCCAATGCTTCTTCAACCTTCATAGGTTCAATGCTAGAAATTAATGAGTAATGTTCACAAAAGTTAGCCAGACGAGTTTTAGAGCAAGTAATTCTCCCAGTTTGAATGTCATCAAAGATTTGTTCGATGGGATGATCTCTTGAGACTCTTGCTCGAACTCATGATAGCTTTTGTTTGGGTCGGGGTGGAACATCCTCTTCATTGTCTTGTTCTTCTTCTTGTCTTTCTTCGTTGTTGTTGGCGTGATCATTCTCCCATGGAGGTGGAGAAGGAGGTCGTCGAGGTTCATCTTGTTGTACATCCTCGTTATTATCGTCTTGACCTGTCCCACTTGCGGATGCCTCCAAGTTAACTCATGGTTCACCTTGGTGTGAGGTTGAGGCTTCTAGTTGGAGAGACGAGGTACTCTCCTTCGCCTCCGTTGGACGAATCTTATTGATAGACAAGTCTTGGATTGCTTCCAAAGGATCTTTGTCACTGATAGTGTTCTGGACTAGGGGGTATTCACCACGTCGTCTCCCGATCAGTTAGATTGGGCCGAGGACCCCCCCATGGCCGTATACTCATGGGCCAGTTCGGATAGCTGCCGCTTACAAGGAAGATTCCACAAGACTTGGTGATCAAGACAAGGACTCCTCCCCCACCGGCGTATTCGTCTAGGACTCTTGTTATCCTAGGCATCTGGTACATTATATAAACTAGGGCCAGGCTAGTCGATAGATAAGAACAATCATAATCATAGGCTGGCTTCTAGGGTTAGCCTCTACGATCTCGTGGTAGATCAACTCTTGTAATACTCATATCATCAAGATCAATCAAGCAGGAAGTAGGGTATTACCTCCATCGAGAGGGCCCGAACCTGGGTAAACATCATGTCCCCCACCTCCTATTACCATTAGCCTTAGACGCACAGTTCAGGACCCCCTACCCGAGATCCGCCAGTTTTGACACCGACATTGGTGCTTTCATTGAGAGTTCCGCTGTGTGATCGGCAAAAGGATCAACGGCTCGACTGCAGATCAACTACGATGTCGACTTCTTCGTCACTGCCTCGACTGGTCACCTTGGCTTGACCGAGGACTACACCCTGCCTCTGATCGTCATGTTTGGATGAGAGCCCTCATTAACATCAACTCCGATCTCTATCAAGAGCATGGAGGAATCATCCATGGAGCTCGAGGGCTCAACGTCAACATTGCCCTTGGCGATCGTGCTGTTTTTCTGGACAGCAAACTTGTACCCGCCGCCACTGCCTCTTCAAGTGTCGTTTTAATGATTGCTTTGGTGGAATTGTGCGGAATTGAGTCTACAACAACCTTGGAAAATTTCGTCGAGTTTCGATGGAGGAATCTCTCGCAATCTATCATATACCAGAGCCCTGTCAAATCTGGACAGGAATCTGGACGAGTTTAGGGCGTGGTCTCCAGAGCTAAGCTCGGAGGTCCTCTAAAAGACCCAACTGTTCATCTGCTACGGAATTCCCATATCTACCACCCCTCAAAATTTCAGCTCGATCCGACCGTCCAAACTCCGGGAACCTTCCGATTAGTGCATCACTTTTCGGATCTGTTTTCTGCGCGAGAACGAATCCGACCCGAATTCATCTTTTTTATGAACGGGATTTTGGACATCCTTTTTGAAGGAAGTTTTGTATGGGGTATTGTGTTTTGTTCCCAAACACATCCCACTAATTTTAATGTATTTTTCAATATGACCTTCACCATTACGCTGGTGTCAAACCAGCCCGACAACGTTGCTCTACGGCAGCCGACCTGCGCCACACAGATCGTCACTTTGTTGAGCCGAGCTCAACTTCTTCGGATCATCATCTCGGCAAGCCGAACAAGAGTTCGGTATCGCGAAGGATAAATCCTCACCAACATCACCGCCCCACGGATTACGCGCAGCGGGCACACCGGCATCGCCGCACGGTCACTTCATCAAGCCAGCATTGACCATGTCACAAGTTACGACCTGCATCAGCAAGGCCGAACCGTTGCTTCATCGAGTCGATGTCCATTACGCCGAACTACTTCAACACCTCGATAGACATGGCAGTTGCAACATCTCCTCACCGACCTGCTCCGTCAGGCTGGCTCACAAGGAGGCGGAGAGTTCAAGGCGGGGTACCTCGCGAGGTGCCCGTGACTCAAGCCATGACGACCAAGGGCGCCAGCCGGGCGCCGGCCCGCGCAGTGTCCTTCTTTCCCCTTTGGTGCAAGGGGAGCAAGCGCAGGCGAGAGCATCAAGCAAAGGCATCCATTTTGGTGCAACAAGACTAAGACCAATCCAACGACAGGATGGAGGTCACCGTGGAGCCCAAGTCAGCGTCACCACCAGAGCCTTTGACAGGCGAGGACCAACTTTAGTCAGGATAAGTGTACTAGATGTTCCCCTTCAAAATGGCCAATTGTTGGCGCCCTTCCCGCTCAATATTTGGGAAGAGGCCCAGGGCCTTCACCCATAAATAGGACTAGCCACCCACAGGGTAGAGGGACCGAGACTGAGATCCAGAGAGGAATCTGGAGATAAGATAGGCATTTAGAATCAACCCCTCCAAAGGGACAACGCCACCACAAGAACAGACCCTCGCGAGGCTATTCTTCCTTGTATTGTTCATCATCAGCCCAAGAGGCAATCCACCACGCCACACACTGGAGTAGGGTATTACACCACAATGGTGGCCTGAACCAGTATAAACCCTGTGTCTCTTGTGTTCTTCTTCTCGTAGTTTAGATCCTAGCGATTCGGCGAGGAACAGGTAGGTAGAAGGCGAAACCTCCGCGCGCACCCCAGTGTTCGAACCTCAAGGGTCTGCCGGAACCCTAAATCTGACATTTGGCGCGCCAGGAGGGGTGCGCCGGGATCCAGCTTCCGCCACTTTGTGTCCCGCCGCATCGTCATCACCATGTCCGGCGACCAAGCGGGCAACCCTGCCCCCTGGACAGCTTGGCCTGCCAGCGCAGAGCCGCTCGCCCCGGGCGACCCAACGCCCCAGGCAGCTCGCGGTCCGCAGGGCACTGCGGGCAGACCCCGACAGCTCTCACACCGCGACAGATGCGGTCGGCAGCAAGAGCCTCCAACCACGTCGCGGCCACGGTGCTGTACACTCGCCGGGAGCAGGCGAACTCAAGGGCCGCGCTCACGGTGGCCCGAGAGCTGCTGCAGTGCAGGCTGATGGAAGGCGGCCGCGACGTGCTGCTAGAGCGGGTGGCAAAGCTCCTGGGCTTCGCCGCCTCGGGGACTCACCCCTTTTGCACTCAACTCCCGTCTCAGGCCTAGAGCAGCCCGCGCGGGGGCCCCACGCGCACCCACGGGCTCCAAGGCTACCCCGGCACCAATGAAGCCATCGGCACCGGGCCAGCGGCTGCACTGACTCTGCTCCCCGCTGGCGAAGAAGGACTCGTCGCAACCCACGGCCCTAGTGGGCCGCCGCGCTACCACCCCTAGGTTGGCACATCAAGCAGAGCCGCATGGCGCGTGGAGCATTATGACGTGGCCTTTGGGTGGCGGCCCCCGAAGAGTACGTGCCCCGCATGTTGGACTAAGGGCACCCGCGCGAGGGCGAACAAGGCTCGCTCCTCAGCCCAAGCTGGGGGGATGAGGCACCAGAAGCTGAGCTCTTCCAGGAGTCCCGAGACGGCCCCACCGGCCACTGGAAGCGACGATTATCGGATACCGCTAATTCCTCAGGAGCAGGCATACGCTAATCATGGGTCGCAGGAGATGCAGGTCGCCACAGCGAGCAGTTGCCCCGCTCCCGCAGCCTCCTACCCCTCAGGAGGAGGGCATCGGGGGCTGCAGGGGAGGGGCCAGGATCCGACATCACCACCGCGGCGTTCGGAGCAAGGCGTTCCCAGGAGGTAGGCCCTCCGCTAGGGAGACACCTTAGGGCCTGCCCCTGGCGGAGGACCCGTGGTCGTCGGGGGAACCGCTGGCGACCGCTCTACCCCATCGGCGGCGTCCTGGTTTCCGGTCGTCGTTGATGGCACTAGAGTGTGGCGCAAGGCGGGGCCCTCGTCTGGCGATATGAAGCAAGGCCGGTACCTGTGAAGAAGGCCCAGTGCCTGTGAAGCTCGCCGCCCCGTGACACTCTCACGTAATAATGAGTGGAGCTGTACACACCCCGGAGTCTCAGGGGTGCCGGCCTCAGGCCCTGGGGCTCCCTCCCACGCCCAGTGGTAGCACTTAGCTCCGCGCTAGTGAGAAAACGTCCAAGACAAGACTAGGTGCCGGATGCGGCCTTTTCTGCCTTCATTGCTTTTCCCTTGGTTGTTGCTTTCCCCCGCTGGATTTAAGTTGGATTCGAATTTGAGATTTGCGTGTGTTCGGGGAAGGGGTGCTTAGTCTCGTTCGAGCAATCTCTCGCGTTTCGGTTACGACCTCGCCTCAGCTGCCTCCCCTCGCGAGCCGGGTCTGGCCTAGCTTGCGTGCAGCCCAGACTACCGCCGTTATATCCTCTCAGGAGGTTTTTTCACTTCAGATCCTACGGATTCGATCAAGAGGCATTCGAGACACCACAGCCTCCCACGTATTATCTCAGGACCCGCATGGGACAAAGGTAAAATAGCCAGCCGGTTCTTCACCTAGCCCACCACTTGGCACGGGCATGTGGGCGACACAGCACCCACTAGTACACTGGACATAAGCTTTACATAAGGGGCACCCCCTCTCAAAATGCTCTTACAATAGTCAGGTCGAAAGCCTAAGTTCTGTTCATGTAGGGTAAGGAAACAGGAGCAATGCGCGGTCAGTCGGATAAATCCCCTAATGCATCCTCAGGAGCACCACCCGAACTGTCGCTGGCGTCGCTGGCCTCGCCATCGCCCTCTGCATTGTCGCCGGCGGCGTCAGGGCCATTCACCACGCCGCCCTCGTCGGCAGCCACGATCGCGTCATCATCGTCTGAAGTGAAGGCCCTGACAAGAGCGTCCACGTTGTCGTCCACCCAGACCGCCAGGTCACCCCGGACGGCCTGGGGAACTGGGGCGATGGCGGCGTCAAAGTCGAAGTGAGGATCCATGTTCTGGAGATGGCTGAAGACACGGGAGAAGGCGCGCCCGAGCAGGGCGCGGCTCTTTTCCTCCACCAACCTGTTGGCCCTGACCGACCGCGCCTCCAGCTGCGTCACGATGTCGGTGAAGAACTGAAGGTTACCGGCGTAGTTGGTTGCGTGCGGCGCGCCAACGGCCGCTTCGCAGATGTTGCCCAAGGCCATGTTGGCTCTCTCCTGAAGCGTGGTGAGCATGGGGGTGTGCTCATGTTCCAGGAGCCGCTGCTGACGTATCTCGTCCGCATTCTGGCGCACAACGGCCTCAGCCTCGTCCAGCCGTTGCAAAGAAGAAGCACCTCGGCACGACAAGTAGTCGACTCCCCCTGCGCCACCTCAATTGCGGCCCGCAAGGCATCAACCCGCCGCGTCGCTTCCTCCAGCTTGGTCCTCGGGGCGGTGGTCCTACCTTCAGCCTCGGTCCGGATCAACGCAGCCTCTCCTCGAACTCTCGAGCGCGTCGTTGCCACCCGACGTCCGATCTCCTCCAAGACACGGGTTTCCCGCGCAGCGACATCGTTCTCCTCTTGTGTCACCAAGCGCTCCCTTGACTCCAGGCGTTCGTACTCACGTGCGCATTCGGCAGCTTCCAGCGTCAGCACTTCCTCACGCTTCTGGAGCTCCGCTGGGTCACCGGAAGTCACCTTCATCAATGCGAGGGCCGCCTCGTGCAGCTCCACCTGCTCCTCCAGTGAGCGGCACCGGGCCAGGAGTTCCCGTGCCCGCTCTTCCGTCGCCTCTCGCCGCTGGTCAGCTTCCCGGGCTCCCTCGACGGCCCGGGAACGGGCCACCAAAGAGGCCACCAGCGACGCCTTGGCCTCCTCATCGTCAAGATCGCATTGGCGGCACGCGAGGGCGACTGTCGCCTCCAGCTCGCACCTCTTCGCGACCAAGCGCAGGCCCTCGGCCTCAAGGCGTGCGTCTTCATCAGCAAGCTCTTCACCAAGCAGGCTCACCGCGTCAGCCGCCCTCCGAAGGAACCCTTGGCGAAGAGCGCGACGCTCCCGAGCGCGCTCAAGTACGTCTTCCACGCCGTCATCCGCCCCAAGCAAGCGCCGGGGGGCACTGATTAGCGCTCCCCCTCCGGGCAGGGGGCTGGGGGCTGGCGCCCTTGAGGCGACCGGGCGCACCTCGCCAGGAGCCCGGCCTGGGGCTGGTCCACCCCCAAGTGAAGAGCACTGGGAGTACCCCAGCCAATCACTGTCCACGACCAGACGAGAAGCCCACGGCAGGCTGGCTAGGCCCTGAGAAGGCTCGCGAAGGAAGGTCACGAGGCGCGCGGGGCCGCGTTGCGCCTCGGGGTGATTCGTCTCTTCGACCGACCTCACCACAAGGGCTCTACTGCTCGGAGCGACCGGAGACGGTGGAGAAGGCGGAAGCAGGGGGATGGCTCCTCAGTCATCTCTGTGAGCTCGGGAGGAAGGGCCCTGCGGAGCAAGGTTCAGGAAGGGCAGCAGAAGAATCTAGAGCTGGGAAGGGAGAAGGCTTACTCGTCGATGGCGAAGTACTTTCTACGCTTCAGCAGGCGACAAGGGTAATCATCGCCCAGGGCCTCCCTTCTCTTCCGAAGGGCCTCAAAGTCCACGCGGAAGCGGCCCAAGAGTTGAGCGCAGGGGTCAGCCTGCGACGAGGAGGAAACGTCAAGGCGACCCGCATCAGGGGTGTCTGCCTGATGTGCGCCGCCGGTCGCCTCGCCAAGAAAGGCGGCCGGGGCCTCCGAGGCCTCGGCCCTGGGTGCAGCAGGCGGCTGCTCGCCGCCCTCAGCCTCGGCAGCACGGGCCTCAGGGGACGCTCCCTCTTGAGCGCTGCCCAGCACTGTCGCCCCGGCGGGGGCACCCTCAGCCTCCGGAGGCTCATGCCTCCCTGCTCCGCCACTTGAGGAAGAACCACCTCAACCAATTGAAAGGGCGGCCACTGTCACTGAATTCTCGCGAGGCCCCTGGAGGCCGACGGGGTGCGGTCCCCATTCGTCGAAAACGGGCATCTGATTCACGAAGTCTCTCCTGCCCGAACAGAGGTACAGCAAGGCCCCCCTTGCTGGATGCTGCCTGGGTTGGGGTCCCCAGTCAGAACCAAGAGTACCTTACTCAATGCTTCAGGCATCAGGTCCTCTTCCTGGAGCCTCATATGATCCCCGCGCCCATTGAAGGCCCACATTCAGCGAGAGTGGCGCTGGAGAGGGGCGACCCGGCGTAGCAGGAACTCCTTCACCACCTTGGGCGCCGTCACGTCAAGCGATCTCAAGCACTCGAAGCGACGCCAGACGAAGAAGAGCTGGGGGCTTGTGAGCGTCTCCTGGCCCCAGCCCGAATTGTGGACAGCAGGTGAAGTCGGCTTCGACGGCAGGGGGCTGGGCACCCCCACGTCCACATACAGCCACCGCTCGCGGAACCCAGGCGCGGGCGGAGGGAGACCAAAGTCAATCCCTAAGGCCGCCGTCTCGGGTGCAGCGATGAAGCTCGCGCATCCCGAGCATTGGGCGGGGTCAACAAGGTGCAGAGCGAAGAAGTGGCGCAACAGGGCGACCGAAGGGATGATGCCTACCATAGCCTCGCAAACGAAGGCGAAGACCGCCAGAAGAGTAATGGAGTCAGGACCCAGATGCATCATATGGATCTGATAATGGGAGAGCATGGCGTTGAAGAAATCCGAAAATGGGGGAATTAGCCCCGCCCACAGGGCGTCGACGAAATAGGGGACCTCGGTGATTATCCTGTCGATGGAGAACCGAGACGCGGGCCAGGCCGTCGTCCTCCCGCATTCATTGAAGATGGTGGCCAGGGCCGAGCTAACCTTGCCCAAGCCCTCTCGATTGACTATGATCGACCGGTCCACGGCAGGGGCCGCCGACAGCGGCGAACAAGGCGAAGGCATGGGTCCCTTCCCTCTCCCCTTCTTCGTCGGAGCCATGGCGACGGAAGGGGGGGAGGAAAGGTTCGAGATTGGCTTCGAAGCAGAAGCTGGAGTTCGAAAGGAGGAAGGACAGAGGGCGCACGAGCAACGGAAAGGGGAGTGGCTGTGTACAACTGCAAGTCTGCCTAGCCTGGCACCAAATGAGGAGGCGTGGGGGAACAATGCCACCCGCGTCCGATCAACCGCCACAGGCGCCCAAGGCCGCAGGCTATTAGGGCCCGCGACGCTTTGCACTTGCCCTTTCGGCTCTCTGCTCGGCCAATTCTGGGCGCGCCTTGGGCCCGGGGGCTACTGTCGGCGTTCTAGGAACGGGGGTCCCCAGACTTGCCTGCCTGCGGCCTGCGGCGTGGCTCAAAGGGGGCCCGGCACGGCCCATCTTCATCAACACAAGCTCAAGACCCTCGCGAGGGACCAAGCCTCGCGGGGCGGGCGACAAGGAGCTTCCTCAGGCACGGCCTCGTCAGGCTGGCTCACGAGGAGGCGGAGAGTTCAAGGTGGGGTACCTCGCGAGGTGACCGTGACTCAAGCCATGACGACCAAGGGCGCCAGCCGGGCGCCAGCCGGGCGCCAGCCCGTGCAGTGTCCTTCTTTCCCCTTTGGTGCAAGGGGAGCAAGCGCAGGCGAGAGCATCAAGCAAAGGCATCCATTTCGGTGCAACAAGAACAAGACCAGTCCAACGGCAGGATGGAGGTCATCATGGAGCCCAAGTCGGCGTCACCACCAGAGCCTTTGACAGGCGAGGACCAACTTTAGTCAGGATAAGTGTACTAGATGTTCCCCTTCAAAATGGCTAATTGTTGGCGCCCTTCCCGCTCAATATTTGGGAAGAGGCCCAGGGCCTTCGCCTATAAATAGGACTAGCCACCCACAGGGTAGAGGGACCGAGACCGAGATCCAGAGAGGAATCTGGAGATAAGATAGGCATCTAGAATCAACCCCTCCAAAGGGACAATGCCACCACAAGAACAGACCCTCGCGAGGTTGTTCTTCCTTGTATTGTCCATCATCAGCCCAAGAGGCAATCCACCACGCACACACTGGAGTAGGGTATTATACCACAATGGTGGCTTGAACCATTATAAACCCTATGTCTCTTGTGTTGTTCTTCTCGTAGTTTAGATCCTAGCGATTCGGCAAGGAACAGGTAGGTAGAAGGCGAAACCTCCGCGCGCACCCCAGTGTTCGAACCTCAAGGGTCTGCCGGAACCCTAAATCCGACAATCCCTTCATCGACCTACTCCAGAGACTTCGGTATCGTCAACTGACCAACTTCGTCACGTCAGCTGGACCGGGGGCTCTGCCTCGGCAAGCCAACCTTTGCCAGCATCACCATGCTGCCGATCCATCGCCCACCAGGCAATGGGTGTGCGATCAAGTCCCGATTTCGGGAATAACCTTTTTTCAGATTGCTACAACAGATAAACCAGGTGCTATTAATCCTAGTAATTTTTTCTTGCTTGGGTTTATTTTTTCAAAAAATTATTACTCTGGTTTGTTCCATCGTCTATACACATGCCTATCAAATGGTGGCCGCATTAACGATGGTCGCGTGGTGGTCAGTCAGTTTCCGTACATAGTTCGGCAAATGCCGTATTCGGAACTCGGACCGACCCGTGAATTCGGGCTTTGCCACACACTTACCATATCACGCCGACGCCCTGCATCGACATTGACCTGGACGCTTAGGCCATATCTCTTTCATTATTTACTTCACTTGTATTAAATAAGTAGAAGAATTTTTTTAATATACATTATTATCTTTATTTATCATTACTTTTGGTTTGCACTATTTAATCTGTGCAGCCAATCGACTTAGACTGAGCCGCGCTGTCGCCTCCATCGGCCAAATTGTGTTGTCGCCTTGGTGCGCTACCCTATGTTGGCAACCCCGCGTCGTCGCTTTCGTTAGCCTATTCGGTCGGAGCCTCCGGTTTCATCAATGCCGAACACATTAGCTAGCTAAGTCGCTTTCATACTCAAAAACTTTCTGTTTTAAATTTTGTTCGGTTCGACCAAGCATTATACTTTTTGGCAAAAAGTTGTTTGTGACAAAATTCCTTGTCAGAACTTTGTCTACGCCACATAAATTCAATACCCCATTTACTTGGGGGCTTCCTTTATGAAGCTTTCTCCTCTTGCATATGATAATACTTGTACAGCTTCGTTCCTTGTTCGTGTATTACGCCACAATATGCACCATATTGACATAAGTGTTCCGCAAGCTGGGTTGCCTTGCTCCTGTGCTTACCCCTACATTCCCGATTGTTCGGCTAGGGAGTAAAGGGAGCACCTCTGCGATTGTCACGACCGGTTCATCCGAGTTTGGACCTCAGACTGGGTGAAGCCGAAAGCTAGCACTCTTATTGTTTTCAATCATGGCCGGCACACAATGGAACTCATGGGTACAAAAAATCTATTGCACAAGTCTCATAGTAACAATGAGCACCAAAGAAAGGTATCGGTGTGTTGGGATCTATGGTAGGGTGCGTCGACTGCAAATTAAAATTTCCTACGTGTAGAACAACCAAGAACATGCTACGGGAGATGGATCACAGTTCGTTACCACTAGACGTGCAGTGTCGTGCAGCGGAAGAAGAGTTGGGGCAGCGCGTCCGCGTGGATCGTCTCCTCCTCGTCTGATCTCCCTCGAACAGCCGGTCGTCCGATCCCACATACAAGTTCACCGGAGCGGCGCAAGTGCACCGCCTCTAACGGTATCCGCGCGTGCAGGAGGAACACCGTGCGGCGGACTGCTAGGTCCGATCACATAGTCGGCGGCGAGTGGAGGTGTCTATTCGCAACACATGCAAACCCTAGTCGCAGCACCGAAGCGATCAACCACATAAGCGCGCCGCACCTCCACCTTATATAGGCGTCCGTTGCAGGCTCAACACTTGGGCCTCGCACGGACCCTAAAGCCCACAAGTCTACTCGGCCACAATCCGAATACATCTCGGATCACATCCGACCAGTGTCTTCGGATCCGACCTCATAGGTTCCTTCCCTTAAGCGCGCGACCCCTTAGGTTCAAGTCAGCTTGGTCGCAGTTCGGATCACCTCCAACCTGCACGGTTGGTAGCAGCCTCTAGCAAGGCGTGCCGACCACTAAGCAGACTATGAAGCTGGTTAGGCGAACATGTACAACGTGTCACACTTATGTTCCCTTTGCCTCACGATATATGTTGTCGGGCTCAAGGCGAGACTGTCATCCTTGTGCTAGCCCGACCTCTTTCTCATTCCAGTGATCCCGACCACTACCCGGATTATCTCATAATCCTTGTCGCATGGCCATGCTTATCCTGGTCGAATCACACGAGGGGCCCAGAGTATATCTCTCCTCATCGGAGGGGCAAATCCCATCTTGCTTGATCATGTCTCACAGCATGGGACTGGACATACCCGAAACCTACCTTTATAACTACCCAGTCACGGAGTAGCGTTTGGTCGGCCCAAAGCAAATCTGTCACCATCCTGAGTACATGCGCCAGCTCAGGTCTTAGGACATAGAACGTATGTTGTACTAGAGACTCACAGATGACATATCGCTGCGTCTCATAGTTGGGTCTGTCCGACTCGGACCTTATCTCGACTCGGATTCGACTATGTCAAATCCGACCAGACCTTTCCAAGTCCATATTATCCGGTTAGCATCCAATGCTCCAGGGCTAGTGAGACCAAGCCATCAACCGTGTCATATGCTAGTCTAATCGGCTGCGCGTCCACACAGCCCTTTCGACTAGGGACCTTTTAGGATAGTCATCATACAATGCATAGTCCCACAAACAAGTCACGTACTTGCTGATACACATCATTGATAATGTCCAAGGACTATCTTTATTCATAAACACATAGGAAATATCATCATACATGATTGCCTCTAGGGCATATCTCCAACAGTCTCCCACTTGTACTAGAGTCAATCAAATAGAAATCGAATGCCAATAGCTCTAACGTGCCCCTCATGCTTGGGTTGTGGAAGCGGCTTAGTCAACGGATCTGCAACATATGCATCCATGTGAATCTTGCATAACTCTACATCACCATTCTTTACGATCTTTCGTATTAGGTAATATTTCCGATCTATATGTCTGACCTTGTGGTGATTCCTCGGCTCCTTGGCTTGTGCGATGGCACTAGAATTATCACAATAAAGGTCCAACGGTTTCACCGAGACTGGGAAATCTAACGCCCCGGATCCGATGTGCCAGGTGTCTGCCAGTTATTCGCCGTCGTTGTCATGTCATTTGCTTGCGTGTTGCATATTGTCATGTCATCATGTGCATTTCATTTTGCATACGTGTTCGTCTCATGCATCCGAGCCTTTTCCCCATTGTCCGTTTTGCAATCCAGCGCTCCTATGTCCTCCGGCGCTCCCCTTTTGTCTCCTGTTGTGAGTGGGTGTTAAACTTTCTCAGAATGGACCGAGTCTTGCCAAGCGGCCTTGGTATAGCACCGGTAGACCGCCTGTCAAGTTTCGTGCCATTTGGAGGTCGTTTGGTACTCCAACGGTTAACCGGGTAACCGCAAAGGCCTCTTTTGTGTTGCAGCCCAACACCCCTTCCAAAGTGGTCCAAAAACCCATCCAACTCCCCTCCATGCTCTCGGTCGTTCGATCACAATCGCATGGCCGAAAACCGCTCCTCATTTGGACTCTCCTAGCTCCCTCTACCTATAAATATGTGGCCTCCCCCGAAATTCTGCAGTCCAAACCCCCGAAACCCTAGATTTTTCCCCTCCGCGCCGCGCCGGACATGTCCAACCCGGCCGGACGCATCTCCGCCGCCGCCCGCAGCCTATGGCGCGCCGCCACGTGTCCTTCGCCGCCGTCCCACCGCCGCCGGCCCGCGGAGCCCATCCGGGGCCCGCGCGGGCCCAGATTTGCCGCCGCCCGGCCCGTCCGTCCCGCCGCCTCGCGCCTCGCCGCCGGGCGCCGCCGCGCGCCGCCCCGACCACGGCCCCGTCCTCCGCCTCCCGCGCCCCGGTACCCCGTCCGCACCTCCCGGGCCTCGGCCGCGCCCCCGCGCGCCAGGCTCCGCCGCCGCCCCGCGGCCTCCCGCTCGTCGCGCCGCCCGGAGCCCCCGCCGGTGCCGCGCGCCCCGCCTCCGCGTCTGCGCCTCCCAAGGCCACCTCACCGCCGGGAACGGGTCCCCAGCCTCGCCTTCTTCCGGATCCGGCGGTCCCCGTCTCTCCGCCGGGCGCCGTTGGCCTCCTCCGCCCTCGCCGGAATCCCAGCGCCGCCGCCGCCGCGGATCGGGAGGCGCCCGATCCAGTCGGCCTCCGCCCAGCGTCGTTGACCTCGCCGCCGTGGGCCCGCAAGCCGGCCCCCAGGCCCAGTTCCTCAGTCCGCGTCCTCCAGCCTGCCAGGCCTGCTCCGCCACCGACCTGGGCCGAGCCCAGCTAGGTGAGAACCCACAAAGTCCCACTCGTGCGACATATAGCCATATAGCGCTTACCTGTTTTTTTTCCTGAAACTGCTAAGTCCCCAGATTCCAGTAATTTTCATGCCATGTTTGACGTGATATATCTCTGCATTCGTAACTCCGTTTCGTGCGTGTAATATGTCAAATTGTTTGTCTCGACGAGTACATCATTTCATTCCATTGCATCATATTAATTTGAGGTCATCTAGATGCCCGAATCATCATCGTAAGAGTGCTTCATAATGTTTTCTGCTGTCTGTTATCAGAACGAGCTCTTTTGTCATTTTTGCCATGATTGATGTGTGCATCCTATGAGGTTGATGTCTTCATGTGTTTTGAACTATGCCATGCCATCTTTACAGGGGTGTTTGTCATGTATTTTTGTGATCAATGTGGTGACTAGCACAAGCATGCAAACTAGGCATCGTGATGTTGCTGATTTTAGTCCCTGTTCTGCTGTTATTTTGATGCCATGTTAACATGATGCTACAGAGTGATCCATGCATAATTTGAGATACTTCAGTAAGGGTGTTTTGAACAATAGGTTATTGTCTATCCATCCATTGTCCTGGTTGCAATTATGAAGTAGTCTAGCATGTCATTTTCGTGCTCTACTTTTGCTTCAAAATGTTTCCTGGCAGATTGTTTACATGTTATTCAATCTGGCCAAGCTTGCTATAGTTGATCCTTGCATGCTATGTACTTGTTCTTGACTTGGTTTGTTTCACAAACATGTCTTCTTGATGATGCTATGCTTATCTTGTCATGCAATGACTTGTGGTGAGTGTATCGAGCTTGTTAAGTAGTGTTCATGTTGTTGCTGTTTTGCTAGGCTGAATCTGTTATTTCGTGATGCTATATAAACATGCTTCTACTAATCATTCTATGCATAATCTGAAGATGTTCTATAAACATGTTTTGATCTACATGTTATGCTCTATCCATACATGCCCCTGGCTGCATTTATAGCTTGCTGTAGCTTGTTCATATCTTGCTCCAAAGTTGCTTCATAATGTTGCTGTCAGCCTGTTAACATTAAGTTCACTTGTTCCCATGTGTTTTGCTAGTGATCCATGCACCCTATGACCTTGCTATTGCCATGCTTAGCTTCACAAACATGTCTTCTTACTGTTGGGTGTCTTTTCATGCCATGTAATGATCTGTAATGAGTTTCACAAGCTCATCTACATGCCTTCATAATTATGTTCCTGCCATGTTTGAATCTGTTTTATAACTTGCTATGTTTACATGGGTGCCATCATATTTTCTGATCCCTTTTGGCTTATGGTCAGTAAGGGACTTTTGATCTATGCATTTAGTAGATTCATGCCATGCCTTTGTTTGCCATGATAAGTTCCTGTAACATGGTGTTTGATAGCTCTGAACATTGCATCGTGATGTTATTTTCTGCAAAGTCTAAAATTGTTATAATTTGCAATCTTACCATGTGTGTTTGAGCATGTTCTAGTGATTTCTGGAGTTAGCTCAGTGTTCATGTTTTGTAATGCTTTACCTGTACATCACGCCCATGCCTTTTGTTATTATGTTGTGGTACTGTAGCTTGTTGTTTTGATGCTTGCAATATGCCTAGTTGCTGTTTTGGACAGCTTGTCCTTTAAACTTGTATAGAGTGCATGTGTTGAACCGCTGCTCCGTTTTGAGTGTGCTCTATATGAAACTTGCTTAGAATTGCATGTAGTTTCATATTATCATGTTGCATCCTTGTTTTGGTGTGTTTGCTTGATGTTTGTATGCATTTTGCATCAATGCCATGTTTAACTTGTTTTGCTCATATCTTCTAGGCCGTAGCTCCAAATCTAATGAACTTTATATGTAACTTGACTAGAATCTCGTGTAGATCATCTTTGTGCATTTTAACTTGATGTTTAACAACTTGAACATAAGGTTTGTTCAGATCTGGACCAATTTCGAAATTTGCATATGAAGACTTACCGGAATTGTTATATGTTGTTCCCACCCTCATTTAAACTTGCCTTGATGTGTTGCTCTTGTTTGCATCATCTCTTGCCATGAGTAGCTTCATGTAGCTTTGTCATGCATCATGCTTGTTCGTGCATCATGCCTTGTTCATGTGTGGTGTGTTTACCATGTTGTGTGCTTCTTTTCGATAGTTCCTGTTTCATTGCGATCGTGAGGATTCGTTCGTCTACGTTTGGTTCGGCTTCATCCGTTCGTCTTCTTCATGGACTCGTTCTTCTTCCTTGCGGGATTTCAGGCAAGATGATCACTACCCTGGATCTCACTACTATCATTGCTATGCCAGTTGCTTCGTTCTATCGCTATGCTACGCTACCTATTACCTGTTTATCAAGCCATCCCATATTGCCATGAACCTCTAACATTTGACACCTTTCCTATGCAAACCGTTGTTTGGCTATGTTACCGCTTTTGCTCAGCCCCTCTTATAACATTGCTAGTTGCAGGTGAAGTTGAAGATTTCTCCATGGTGGACAGGATTTTGGTTGGGATATCACAATATCTCTTATATTATTAATGCATCTATATACTTGGTAAAGGGTGGAAGACTCGGCCTTTTGCCTAGTGTTTTGTTCCACTCGGCTTTGCTGGTCTTGTTTTACCATTGTCGGAAGGTCTTGTAAACCGGGATTCCGAGTCTGATCGGGTCTTCCTGGGAGAAAGTCTATTCCTTCGTTGATCGCCAGAGCTTGTCATGGGCTAAGTTGGGACACCCCTGTAGGGTATAATCTTTCGAAAGTCGTGCCTGCGGTTATAGGCAGATGGGAATTTGTTAATGTCCGGTTGTAGATAACTTGACACCAGATCCGAATTAAAACGCATCAACCGCGTGTGTAGCCGTGATGGTCTCTTCTCGGCGGAGTCCGGGAAGTGAACACGGTTTCTGGGTTATGTTTGACGTAAGTAGGAGTTCAGGATCACTTCTTGATCATTGCTAGCTTCACGACCGTTCCTTTTGCTCTCTTCTCGCTCTTATTTGCATATGTTAGCCACCATATATGCTTAGTCGCTGTTGCAGCCTCACCACTTACCCCTTCCTTTCCTTTTAAGCTTTGCTAGTCTTGATACCCATGGTAATGGGATTGCTGAGTCCTCGTGGCTCACAGATTACTACAACAACAGTTGCAGGTACAGGTTATGCGATGATCATGACGCGAGAGCGATGCTTGCTTGCGTTGAGTTCTTCTTCTGCTTCTTCGATCAGAGGATAGGTTCCAGGTCGGCAGCCTGGGCTAGCAGGGTGGATGTCCTTTGAGTTTCTGTTTGTGTTTCATCCGTAGTCGGATGATGCTCTAATGTATTGTGATGTTGTATTCGTGTGGCATTGTATGCCTTATGTATGTATCCCCATCTATTATGTAATGTTGATGTAATGATATCCACCTTGCAAAAGCGTTTCAATATGCGGGTCTATCCTTGGTGGGACCTTCGAGTTCCTTTTGGATAGGGTCGCATATTGGGCGTGACAGGAAAATACCAAGATCATCCAGAAAATGCCAGATCCAAACACCTTCCTTTGCAGCTTCACAAGCCGCAATGTATTCGGCTTCTGTGGTAGAATCGGCCACCGTATCCTGCTTGGAACTCATCCAGTGCACTGCTCCTCTGTTCAGGACGTACACGAATCCGGACTATGATCGACAATCATCTCTGTCGGTTTGGAAACTAGCATCGACGTAACCCCTTACGACGAGCTCTTCCTCACCTCCATAAACTAGGAACATCTCTTTAGTCCTTTTCAGGTACTTCAAAATAGTCTTCACCGCTGCCCAGTGACTCTCACCTGGGTTGGCCTGGTATCTACTTGTTAGGCTTATTGCAAAAGCAACATCAGGCCTTGTACATATCATGGCATACATGATGGATCCGATTGCCGAGGCATACAGAATTCTACTCATCCTGCTTTGCTCATTAGATGTCGAAGGACTCTGAGTCTCGCTTAGCCTTATACCATGTGAGAGTGGCAAGAACCCTTTCTTCACCTCACTCATGTTGAACCGCTTCAACACTTTATCTATGTACGTGCTCTGGCTTAAGCCGAGCGGCCTCCTCGATCTATCTCTATAGATCTTAATGCCTAAAATATAGATTGCCTCACCAAGGTCCTTCATCGAAAACTTGCCATTCAATGATTCCTTGACCAAGTTTAGCATCGAAACATTGTTCCCGATCAACAATATGTCATCCACATACAAGATCAAAAACACTATCGAGCTCCCACTTAACTTCTTGTATAAACAAGAGTCCTCTTTGCTTTTGATGAAACCGAGACCAGTGATGACCTCATCAAAACGAATGTTCCAACTCCGAGATGCTTGCTTCAACCCATAAATGGATCTCTTGAGCTTGCATACCTTACTAGTGCTAGTCGGATCGACAAAACCCTCGGGTTGTATCATATACACGTCCTCGGTTAAATTTCCGTGAAGGAAAGCAGTTTTGACATCCATCTGCCATATCTCATAATCGAAATATGCAGCTATAGCTAGTATGATCCTCACCGGTTTCAGCATCGCTACCGGCGAGTAAGTCTCGTCGTAGTCAATTCCTTGAACTTGTCCATAACCTTTAGCGACAAGCCGAGCTTTGTGGATCTGAACATTTCCATCCACATAGGTTTTCTTCTTAAAGACCCATTTGCAACCAATGGCTGTTACGCCAGGCGGTGGATCAACCAAGTCCCAGACTTGATTCTCATCCATGGACTTTAACTCGGATCTCATGGCCTCCAGCCATGCCTCGGAATCTGGGCTCACCATCGCTTCTGCATATGTGGCCGGCCCGTCGCTTTATAGCAACAATACATCGTGCACTCTGCGTAATCTTTCCGACCTCCGTGGTTCTGGTGCCGCTTCCACTACGGGTTCCCTGACTGACTCCGGTATGATCTCATCACCAGCCGAGCCGTCCCCGAGTGGTCCTCGAATTTCTTCGAGTCAGAACGTCATCCCACTGGCCTCCCGACTGAGAAACTCTTTCTCAAGGAAAACCCCGTTCCGAGAAACAAACACTTTGTTCTCTTCCTGGTTGTAGAAGCTATATCCCAAGGTTTCCCTCGGATATCCCACGAATATGCATTTATCCAATTTAGGTGTAAGCTTGCCTGACATAAGTCGCTTGACAAATGCTTCACAACCCCAAATCTTTAGAAAAGACAAACTGGGACTCTTCTTGGTCCACATCTCATGTGGTGTCTTGTCTACAGATTTTGATGGTACCCTATTAAGTGTGAAAGCTGCAGTTTCTAGAGCATATCTCCAGAATGACAATGGTAAATCCGATTTGCTCATCATAGACCGGACCATGTCCAACAAGGTCCTATTCCTTCGTTCCCACACGCCGTTTCTCTGTGGCGTACCTGGAGGTGTGAGCTGAGGTGCTATACCTCGACTTTTCAGATGATCATAAAACTCATGGCTCATGTACTCACCTCCACGATCAGATCGCAGAAGCTTTATAGTCTTGCCGAGCTGATTCTCAACCTCGTTCTAAAACTCTTTGAACTTTTCAAAAGTTTCCGACTTGTGCCTCATCAAATAGATATATCCATATCTACTCAAGTCGTCGGTAAAAGTCACGAAGTACTGATAGCCACCTTTGGCAGTTGTGCTCATTGGACCACACACATCACTGTGTATAAGCTCCAATAGCTCGGACACCCTCTCGCAACTCTTTGCGAAAGGAGACTTAGTCATCTTGCCGAGCAAGCATGATTCACATGTCTCGAACGACCCAAAGTCGAATGAAGTTAGGAGCCCATCATCATGGAGCTTCTTCATGCGTTTCAGACTAATGTGTCCAAGCCGGCAATGCCAGAAGTATGTCGGATTTATCTCATTAGGCTTATGCCTCTTGACATTCACGTTATAGACCGGTTCCTGTTCTAGATTCAATATAAATAGCCCATCAACAATGGGTGCATAGCCGTGGAACATACCATTCAAAAATATCAAACAACCATTATCCTTTAAATTGAATTCATAACCTTGACTCATCAAACATGAGGCAGAAATAATGTTCCGACTAAGTGCAGGAATGTAATAACAATTATTCAATTCCATAATGAATCCAGAAGGAAGCTGGAGTTGCATCGTGCCAACCTCCAACGCAGCAACTCTTGCTTTGTTGCTGACCCTGATGTCAATCTCCCCTTGTGCCACACGCCTAGTTCTTACCAGCCCCTGCATCGAGTTGCAAATATGAACAACCGATCCGGTATCAAATACCCAAGAGATACTAGGTATGTCAGCAAGGTAAATGTCTATAACATATGCAACAAGTGTACCTTTGCTTGAAGTAGCATTCCCGGCTTTCTTGCCATGCTCTGCAAGCCACTTGCTATAGTTCCTCTTCCAGTGACCGGTCTCCTTGCAGTGAAAGTAAACGGTCTTCGAGTCCGGTCCAGACTTTGGCGCAGCGGCGGAGGTTACCGTATCCGTGCCCTTTGCCTTAGCCTTTTTCTTGGACCAACTCTTCTTGAACTTAGCCGATTTCTGGACCATCGACACTTGATGCGTGCCTTTCTTAATATCCTGCTCTGCCACTTTGAGCATCCCATGCAATTTAGTGAGTGATACGTCCATTTTGCATCATGCTTTTATGACAATATTTATTGCATTATGGGCTGTTATTTCATGTTATGTCACGATACTTACGGCTATTCTCTCTTATTTTACAAGGTTTACATGAAGAGGGAGAATGCCGGCAGCTGGGATTCTGGGCTGGAAAAGGAGCAAATATTGGAGTCCTATTCTACGCAACTCCAAAAGTCCTGAAACTCCACGGAATACCTTGAAATAAATAAAGAAAAATCATCTCCAAAGATGAAGGCCAGGGGGCCCACACCCTGCTCACGAGGGTGGGGGGCGCCCCCCCTGGGCGTGCCCCCCTACCTCGTGGGCCCCCTGGTGGCTCTCCGACGCCCATCTTCTCCTATATGAAGTCTTTCGATGAACAAAAATAGGAAGCAACCTTTCGGGACGAGACTCCGCCACCACGAGGCGGAACCTTGGCGGAACCAATCTAGGGCCCTGGCATAACTGTTCTGCCGGGGACACTTCCCTCCGGGAGGGGGAAATCATCACCATCGTCATCACCAACGCTCTTCTCATTAGGAGAGGGCAATCTCCATCAACATCTTCACCAGCACCATCTCATCTCCAAACCCTAGTTCATCTCTTGTATCCAATTCTTGTCTCCAAGTCCGGGATTGGTGCTAGTAGGTTCCTAGTAGTGTTGATTACTCCTTGTAGTTGATGCTAGTTGGTTTATTTGGTGGAAGATCATATGTTCAGATCCTTTATGCACATTATTACTCCTCTGATTATGAACATGAATATGCTTTGTGAGTAATTACGTTTGTTCCTGAGGACAAGGGAGAAGTCTTGCTATTAGTAGTCATGTGAATTTGGTATTCGTTCGATATTTTGATGAGATGTATGTTGTCTAGCCTCTAGTGGTGTTATGTGAACGTCGACTACATAACACTTCACCATTATTTGGGCCTAGAGGAAGGCATTGGGAAGTAATAAGTAGATGATGGGTTGCTAGAGTGACAGAAGCTTAAACCCTAGTTTATGTGTTGCTTCGTAAGGGGTTGATTTGGATCCATATGTTTCATGCTATGGTTATGTTTACCTTAATACTTTTGTTGTAGTTGCGGATGCTTGCAATAGAGGTTAATCATAAGTGGGATGCTTATCCAAGTAAGGGCAGTACCCAAGCACTGGTCCACCCACATATCAAATTATCAAAGTACCGAACACGAATCATATGAGCGTGATGAAAACTAGCTTGACGATATTCCCATGTGTCCTCGGGAGCGCTTTTCCTATCATAAGAGTTTGTCCAGGCTTGTCCTTTGCTACAAAAAGGATTGGGCCACCATGCTACACCTTATTTACTTTTGTTACTTGTTGCTCGTTACAATTTATCTTATCACAAAACTATCTGTTACCACTTATTTCAGTACTTGCAGAGAATACCTTGCTGAAAACCGCTTATCATTTCCTTCTGCTCCTCGTTGGGTTCGACACTCTTACTTATCGAAAGGACTACGATAGATCCCCTATACTTGTGGGTCATCAAGACTCTTTTTTGGCGTCGTTACTGGGGAGTGAAGCGCCTTTGGTAGGTGGAATTTGGTAAGGAAAAATTTATTTAGTGTGCTGAAATTTTCTGTCACTTGTTACTATGGAAAGTAATTGTCTGAGGGGCTTGTTCGGGGTATCTTCACCTCTTCTAGTAGAGCAAAAAGTTGATCATCAACCTACTCAACCTACTGAACCTATTGAAAATGAAACTCCTTTTGAGATTCCTTCGGGTTTGATGGAAAAACTGCTAGCTAACACTTTTACAGGAGATGGAACAAAGCATCCTGATGAACATCTACGCTATGTGGATGATGTTTGTGGACTATTTAAGCTTGCAGGTATACCCGATGATGTTGTTAATAAGAAGGCTTTCCCTTTATCTTTGAAGGGAGACGCATTGACATGGTATAGGCTATGTGATGATATGAGATCATGGAACTATAAAAGATTGAAATTGGAATTTCATCAAAAGTATTACCCTATGCATCTTGTTCATCGTGATCGCAATTATATATATAATTTTTGGCCTCGCGAAGGAGAAAGCATCGCTCAAGCTTGGGGGAGGCTTAAATCAATGTTATATTCATGCCCCAATCATGAGCTCGCGAAAGAAGTAATTATGCAAAGTTTTTATGCTCGGCTTTCTGATAACAATCGCACCATGCTCGATACTTCTTGCGTTGGCTCTTTTATGATGAAGACTACTGAATTCAGATGTAATTTATTGGAAAGAATTAATCGCAACTCTGAAGATTGGGACCTCCACGAAGGTAAGGAGTCAGGTATGACACCTAAGTTTGATTGTGTTAAATCTTTTATGGATATCGATATTTTCCGTAAGTTTAGCACTAAATATGGACTTGACTCTGAGATAGTAGCTTCTTTCTGTGAATCTTTTGCTACTTATGTTGATCTCCCCAAGGAGAAGTGGTTTAAATATCATCCTCCCATAGAAGTGAAAGTAGCTACACCTATTAAAGTTGAAGAAAAAATTGTCACTTATAATGATCCTATCGTTCCCACTTCTTATGTTGAGAAACCACCTTTCCCTGTTAGAATGAAGGATCATGCTAAAGCTTCAACTGTTGTTCGTAAAAGCAATATTAGAACTTATACACCTGCTAAGCAAGTCAAAGTATAACCTAATATTGCTATTGTTAAAGATCTCTTGTCTGATAACATCAATGGGCATGTTATTCAATTCCAGGGTGAAACTGCTAGAATTGCTAAACCTTGTGATAAAGATAAACATAGACCTGTGGTAGGCGTGCCCATTATTTCTGTTAAAATAGGAGATCATTGTTATCATGGCTTGTGTGATATGGGTGCTAGTGCTAGTGTTATACACATTGACTTATACAAAGAAATTATGCATGATATTGCACCTGCTGAGTTAGAAGATATTGATGTTATAATTAAACCTGCCAATAGAGATACTATATCTGCAGTGGGAATTGTTAGAGATGTTGAAGTCTTGTGTGGAAAAACCAAATATCCCGCTGATTTTCTTGTTCTTGGTTCTCCACAAGATAGATTTTGTCCCATTATATTTGGTAGACCCTTCTTGAATACTGTTAATGCTAAGATAGACTACAAAAAGAATGCTGTTACTGTTGGCTTGGATGATATGGTTCATGAGTTTAATTTCTCTAAATTTAGTAAGCAACATCGTGAGGAGGAATTGCCTAGTAAGGATGAAATTATTGGTCTTGCTTCCATTGTCGTGCCTCCTAGTGATCCTTTAGAACAGTATTTGCTAGACCATGAAAATGATATGTTCATGAATGAAAGAAGGGAAATAGATGAAGTATTCTTTAAACAGGAACCTATTCTGCAACACAATTTGCCTGTTGAAATCCTAGGGGATCCTCCTCCACCCAAGGGTGATCCCGTCTTTGAGCTTAAACTGTTGCATGATAATCTTAAATATGCTTATCTTGATGAAAAGAAAATATATCCTGTCATTATTAGCACTAACCTTTCAGAGCATGAAGAAGAAAGATTATTGAAAACTCTGAAGAAGCACCGTGCTGCTATTGGATATACTCTGGATGATCTTAAGGGCATCAGTCCCACTCTATGTCAACATAAAATAAATTTGGAAGCTGATGCCAAACCAGTTTGTGATCCTCAACGATGTTTGAATCCTAAAATGAAAGAAGTGGTAAGAAAAGAAATACTCAAGCTTCTGGAGGCAGGTATAATTTATCCCGTTGCTGATAGTCAGTGGGTAAGTCCTGTCCATTGTGTCCCTAAGAAGGGAGGCATTACCGTTGTCCCTAATGATAAAGATGAATTGATTCCGCAAAGAATTATCACAGGCTATAGGATGGTAATTGATTTCCGCAAATTAAATAAAGCTACTAAGAAAGATCATTACCCCTTACCTTTTATTGATCAAATGCTAGAAAGATTATGCAAACATACACACTATTGCTTTCTAGATGGTTATTCTGGTTTCTCTCAAATACCTGTGTCAGCTAAAGATCAATCAAAGACTACTTTTACGTGCCCTTTTGGTACTCTTTCTTATAGACGTACGCCTTTTGGTTTATGTAATGCACCTGCTACCTTTCAAAGATGCATGATGGCTATATTCTCTGACTTATGCCAGAAAATTTGTGAGGTTTTCATGGATGATTTTTCCGTCTATGGTACCTCTTTTGATGATTGCTTGAGCAATCTTGCTCGAGTTTTGCAGAGATGTGAAGAAACTAATCTTGTCTTGAATTGGGAAAAGTGTCACTTTATGGTTAATGAAGGTATTGTCTTGGGGCACAAAGTTTCTGAAAGAGGTATTGAAGTTGATAAGGCCAAGGTTGATGCTATTGAAAAGATGCCCTGTCCCAAGGACATCAAAGGTATAAGAAGTTTCCTTGGTCACGCCAGATTTTATAGGAGGTTCATTAAGGACTTCTCAAAAATCTCTCGACTTCTGACTAATTTATTACAAAAAGATGTACCATTTGTCTTTGATGATGATTGTGTAGAAGCATTTGAAATACTTAAGAAAGCATTAGTCTCTGCACCTGTTGTTCAGCCACCTGATTGGAATTTACCCTTTGAAATTATGTGCGATGCTAGTGATTATGCTGTAGGTGCTGTTCTAGGGCAAAGAGTTGATAAGAAATTAAATGTTATCCATTATGCCAGTAAGACTCTAGACAGTGCTCAAAGAAATTATGCTACTACCGAAAAGGAACTTTTAGCAGTTGTGTTTGCTTGTGATAAGTTTAGACCTTATATTGTTGATTCCAAAGTTACTATTCACACTGATCATGCTGCTATTAAATACCTTATGGGAAAGAAGGATGCAAAACCTAGATTCATTAGATGGGTTCTCTTGCTGCAATATTTCTCCGTTTTGGAATATTTAGAAAAATAGAAAAATAAGAAGCGGTCCGGGGAGGACACGAGGCCTCCACGAGGGTGGAGGGCGCGCCCTACCCCCATGGGCGCGCCCCCCTACCTCGTGAGCACCTCGTGTACCCTCTGGACTCCGTTTCCTTGCACGATACGTATTTTGGTCGGTAAAAATTCATTATATATATCCCTGAAGGTTTTGACTCTCGTATCACACAAATATCCTCTGTTTTCGTTTCGAGCTATTTCCGTTGCAGATTTAGAGCACCATGACTTCTCCCTCTTCCAGCAACGAAGACAAGGATGCTTGGCTATTGAAGATAGAGTTGAAAAGAGAGGAACCAAAAGAAATCAACAAGCATGAAAGGATCAAGAAGGCCATGGAGGTTCAAGCTCCGGTGGACCATATTGCTGGGCTCAAGGGCATTATCCGCAAGTTGGAGGAACTTTTATGCTCGATGTGCGATTATCCACTATCATCTTCACCACCTCCATCACCCCCGAGGATATAATCACATGGGTATGGGAACTCCCCTTGGCAACTGCCAAGCTTGGGGGAGGTGCCCTGGTATCGTATCACCATCACAACTCCTATCTTTACCGTATTTCTTAGTTCGATCCTATTAGTAGTATCTTGATTTAGTAGAATAAAGTCATGGCATGATCTAGTTTTGAGTTTTGCTTTACGATCCTTCTTTGTAATTGAGTCTGTGAGCTATATAATAAAGATTAGTGTTGAGTCAAGGGCTTGAGTATTTTGCCATGATCTTGGGTGATTAGAAGAAAAAGAATAAAAAGAATCAAAAAGTTCATATTGATCTTAGTGAAAGTAATGACTTCACATAGAGAGAGTATGATGATTAAAAGTTGTTGGGAGTTGGCAAATATAGCTTTGGTCATCGTTGCAATTAATAGGAAGTAATAAGGAAAGAGAGGTTTCACATATAGATATATTATCATTTACATCTTTTATGATTGGGAGCACTCATTAAAATATGACATGCTAAAAGAGTTGAAGTTGGACAAGGAAGACAACATAATGAGTTGTGTTTTCTTACATCCGAGATAAAGTATGTTTTCATGGATCCTCTACCGTGTTGAGCTTGCCTTTCCCCCTCATGCTAGCCAAATTCTTAGCACCAAGTAGAAATACTACTTGTGCTTCCAAATACCCTTAAACCAGTTTTGCCATGAGAGTCCACTATATCTACCTATGGATTGAGTAAGATCCCTCAAGTAAGTTGTCATCGGTGCAAGCAATAAAAATTTCTCTCTAAATATGCATGACTTATTAGTGCAGAGAAATAAGCTTTGTACGAACTTGTTGTGGATGCAATAAAAGCGATGGACTACATAATAAAGGTCCACATGCAAGGGGCAATATAAATTGACGTTCTTTTGCATTAAGATTTTGTGCATCAACCCTAAACGCGCATGACAACCTCTGCTTCCCTCTACGAAGGGCCTATCTTTTATTATTATCCTCTACCTTATACAAGAGTCACGGTGATCCTCACCTTTCCTTTTTCATTTTATCCTTTGGCAAGCTTAGCATGTTGGAAAGAGTATGATATACATATCTATTAGATGTGGGGGAGCATGAATTATTATTGTTGACATTACCCTTGAGGTAAAAGGTTGTGGGGCAAAACTATAAGCCCCTATCTTTCTCTGTGTCTGATTAAAACTCCGTAACCACAAGTATCGCGTGAGTGCTAGCAATTATGAAGGACTAAATGATAGTTGAGTATGTGGACTTGCTTTTAAGCTCTGACATAGACTCTTACCGATGTTATGATAAATTGCAATTGCTTCAATGACTGAGATTATAATTGTTAGTGCCCAATAAGGTTTCTGATTCACGCTTTGGCTTTGTGAATAGATCATCACTTGAACATGAGTAATCATATGACAAAATCTATTTATGTTGCTGTTATGAAATAATCATGATGCCTTCATGTCCGTATTTTGTTTTTATCGACGCCTCTACCTCTAAACATGAGGACATATTTATTGTTATCGGCTTTTCGCTTGAGGACAAGCGAGGTCTAAGCTTGGGGGAGTTGATACGTCCATTTTGCATCATGCTTTTATGACAATATTTACTGCATTATGGGCTGTTATTTCACGTTATGTCATGATACTTACGGCTATTCTCTCTTATTTTACAAGGTTTACATGAAGAGGGAGAATGCCGGCAGCTGGAATTCTGGGCTGGAAAAGGAGCAAATATTGGAGGCCTATTCTACGCAACTCCAAAAGTCCTGAAACTCCACGGAATACCTTGAAAAAAATAAAGAAAAATCATCACCAAAGATGAAGGCTAGGGGGCCCACACCCTGCTCACGAGGGTGGGGGCGCCCCCCTACCTCGTGGGCCCCCTGGTGGCTCTCCGACGCCCATCTTCTCCTATATGAAGTCTTTCGATGAAAAAAAATAGGAAGCAACCTTTCGGGACGAGACTCCGCCGCCACGAGGCGGAACCTTGGCAGAACCAATCTAGGGCTCTGGCAGAGCTGTTCTGCCAGGGACACTTCCCTCCGGGAGGGGGAAATCATCACCATCGTCATCACCAACGCTCCTCTCATCGGGAGAGGGCAATCTCCATCAACATCTTCACCAGCACCATCTCATATCCAAACCCTAGTTCATCTCTTGTATCCAATTCTTGTCTCCAAGTCCGGGATTGGTGCTAGTAGGTTGCTAGTAGTGTTGATTACTCCTTGTAGTTGATGCTAGTTGGTTTATTTGGTGGAGTATCATATGTTCAGATCCTTTATGCACATTATTACCCCTCTGATTATGAACATGAATATGCTTTGTGAGTAATTATGTTTGTTCCTGAGGACAAGGGAGAAGTCTTGCTATTAGTAGTCATGTGAATTTGTTATTCGTTCGATATTTTGATGAGATGTATGTTGTCTAGCCTCTAGTGGTGTTATGTGAACGTCGACTACATAACACTTCACCATTATTTGGGCCTAGAGGAAGGCATTGGGAAGTAATAAGTAGATGATGGGTTGCTAGAGTGACAGAAGCTTAAACCCTAGTTTATGCGTTGCTTCGTAAGGGGCTAATTTGGATCTATATGTTTCATGCTATGGTTAGGTTTACCTTAATACTTTTGTTGTAGTTGCGGATGCTTGCAATAAAGGTTAATCATAAGTGGGATGCTTGTCCAAGTAAGGGCAGTACCCAAGCACTGGTCCACTCACATCAAATTATCAAAGTACCGAACGCGAATCATATGAGCGTGATGAAAACTAGCTTGACGATATTCCCATGTGTCCTCGGGAGCGCTTTTCCTATCATAAGAGTTTGTCGAGGCTTGTCCTTTGCTACAAAAAGGATTGGGCCACCTTGCTGCACCTTATTTACTTTTGTTACTTGTTGCTCGTTACAATTTATCTTATCACAAAACTATCTGTTACCACTTATTTCAGTACTTGCAGAGAATACCTTGCTGAAAACCGCTTATCATTTCCTTCTGCTCATCATTGGGTTCGACACTCTTACTTATCGAAAGGACTACGATAGATCCCCTATACTTGTGGGTCATCAGTGAGCTTCTTAGCCATCCCATGCATATGATAGTTCGAGATGAACGTCCCATAGCTGGGCGGAAGAGAACCCAGAACAGCATCAGTAGCCAGCTCATCCAAGAGCGAGAAGCCCAAACGATCCAAAGCTTGCACATATCCGATCATCTTGATCACATGTGGGCTCAGTGGATCACCTTCCTTCAGCTTGCAATCCATCAAGGATCGCCAGACGTTGAACCTTTCGGTCCTAGCCTGTGTCTGAAACATGCTCTTGAGACTCTCGATCATATCGTAAGCCTCAACATTTTCGAAATGCTGTTGCAAATTGGGCTCCATACAAGCCAGCATCAGACAGCTGATCTCCGTTGATTCATCAACGAGTTTCTGGTAGCCATTCTTAGTTATGGCATTAGCATTATCGGCAGGTTCCTCTGGAAGTGGATCCTCTAGAACATGTTCCTTTTTATCGTGTTTGAGAGCAATTCTCAGATTTCTATACCAAGTGGTAAAGTTTGTTCCATTCAGTTATCCTTTTCTAGAATTGATTTCAATGCAAAGTTGGGTTGAGCAAGTGGTGCCATTTATCTACAACAGAAAATATGCAATCACTAAGCAATGTGTTTATGTAGAGTAATTCGCCTAAACAGAAATACTCCCACTGAAGTCAGCATCCCTCCGCAAACTCTCAGTGATTCAGGATCCGACTAGCGCATGCGACTAGTGAGCTTTAGCATCACTGCTAGCCAACATACCTATCCGGTAAGCAACTCCTTGCCAATCGTATCTCTATACGATTCCTGTCGGTCGGGAAGGTATCTCATACCCAGGCTCCGAACCTTCTTTGCCACAAGGCCCAAAACCGTTTTGATAGCCTTGTCAAGTTAACCTGATGTAGTGCATGTCCGTGTCCGACACGAACCCTTCAGTTCAAGGACACCTAGCAGCACCCCAATTTTATGAGCCCACTACTAGACGTACTTGACGTGCGAAGGTGCAACATCGGGAATGGCAATTTACTTGATATTCATGAGGGATCTTTCTACCATTCTAACATGCATAGAAACAAAGAAGCATAACAATCACAAATAAACACATATTGTGAAATAGTATGGCTCCTTCATGGACGTTCTTCCAGGTCGGCTCCGACTCCGATGACCATCTAGGAACTCCATCTTGTTTGTCACGCCGGGATGCCAAGCCACCACCTGATCTCTATTATCCAACTACTACAACTAGTAATGAATTTACATAGAGTCACAAGTCGACACGCAGGTCGTTATACAATATAATGACAACACTTTGGCTCCTACCAGCTGACAAACATTACACGCAGGCCATGTATAAATTACACACATGCATCACATACACATGAGCCATACTATTCACATCAAACCTGCAAAACAAAGTTATGCATAGAATCGCATTCTACTGGTTTGTGTGTCGGGTACAAAATACACGGCGCTACGCACACGGCGGTCCCGCTAGCAGGTTAGCGGGCGGGGTTCGAAGGGGCAGCACCCCTCGCGGATGCAGGCAGTGCCCGACGTTTTCGGAAATCACAGATTGCATCTGAACTCCGTTCACGCCGAATTTTCTGATCTGACCGATCATATTGATCATCGCGAATCCGATTCGGATTTACGTTTCACTGTTAACCCCGATGGCGGATGACCGACCGGTAGGGGTAGATCGTGTCACGACCTCATCGATCCCGATTGACATAAAACATAGCCTTAATGATCCCCATGTGTAGTTGATCACATCAACCGTGCACATAGCCGATCTTATCAACGACAACAGATCTCATCTGCCGCCTCCACATATCTAATATGCATACGATCTGAATCCAAATCCTATAGCAGAGGCTCTGATACCACTGTTGGGATCTACGGTAGGGTGCGTCGACTGCAAATTAAAATTTCCTATGCATAGAACAACCAAGAACATGCTACGGGAGATGGATCACAGTTTGTTACCACTAGACGTGCAGTGCCGTGCAGCGGAAGAAGAGTTGGGGCAGCGCGTCCGCGTGGAACGTCTCCTCCTCGTCCGATCTCCCTCGAACAGCCGGTCGTCCGATCCCACGTACAAGTTCGCCGGAGCGGCGCAAGTGCACCGCCTCTAACGGTATCCATGCGTGCAGGAGGAACACCGTGCAGCGGACTGCTAGGTCTGATCACACAGTCGGCGGCGAGTGGAGGTGTCTATTCGCAACACATGCAAACCCTAGTCACAGCATCGAAGTGATCAACCACATAAGTGGGCCGCACCTCCACCTTATATAGGCGTCCGTCGCGGGCTCAACACTTGGGCCTCGCATGGACCCTAAAGCCCACAAGTCTACTCGGCCATAATCTGAATACAGCTCGGATCACATCCGACCAGTGTCTTCGGATCCGACCTCGTAGGTTCCTTCCCTTAAGCGCGTGACCCCTTAGGTTCAAGTCAGCTTGGTCGCAGTTCGGATCACCTCCGACCTGCACGGTTGGTAGCGGCCTCTAGCAAGGCATGCCGACCACTAAGCAGACTATGAAGCTGGTTAGGCGAACCTGTACAACGTGTCACACTTCTGTTCCCTTTGCCTCACGATATATGTTGTCGGGCTCAAGGCGAGACTGTCATCCATGTGCTAGCCCGACCTCTTTCTCATTCCAGTGATCCCGACCACTACCCGGATTATCTCATAATCCTTGTCGCATGGCCATGCTTATCCTAGTCAGATCACACGAGGGCCCCAGAGTATATCTCTCCTGATCGGAGGGGCAAATCCCATCTTGCTCGACCATGTCTCGCAGAATGGGACTGGACATACCCAAAACCTACCTTTGTAACTACACAGTCACGGAGTAGAGTTTGGTCGGCCCAAAGCAAGTCTGTCACCATCCCGAGTACATGCGCCAGCTCAGGTCTTAGGACATATAATGTATGTTGTACTAGAGACTCACAGATGACATATCGCTGCGTCTCATAGTTGGGACTGTCCGACTTGGACCTTATCTCGACTCGGATCCGACTATGTCGAATCCGACCAGACCTTTCCAAGTCCATATTATCCGGTTAGCATCCAATGCTCCATGGCTGGTGAGACCAAGCCATCGACCGTGTCATATGCTAGTCTAATCGGCTGCTCGTCCACACAGCCCTTTCGACTAGGGACCTTTTAGGACAATCATGATACAATGCATAGTCCCACAAACAAGTCACGTACTTGCTGATACACATCATTGATAATGTCCAAGGACTATCTTTATTCATAAACACATAGGAAATATCATCATACATGATTGCCTCTAGGGCATATCTCCAACACGGTGGAGGTACTATTTTCTTCGGAGATGCTTCTTACACTTCATCAGTAATATAGCATAAGTTCCCTGAGCGCGCTTTGTCTGTTACAGCCTTATGGCCTGATTGCTTGGTTATCGGAAACACCGTCGATATTCTTGACAGATGGAGTACATAACACTTTTCGGTCCTTGACCGAAGAGGGAGAAGCCGACGGTCGGTTAAGACGCATTTAAAGTTCGGGTGAACAAAGATATGATATAAGTACTTCGGTACATACTATCATTATACATAAAATTCTTTTTACCCAAGTCACTTGGGTCTCTTAAAATTTATATGAGTTGTTTTTCAAGCTTATGGCACTTTTAAACTATTTGTGTGTTTCCAACATAAGTCTCGAAGTGCAACGCCAGACACCTTTAGAGGTTCAGCAAAAACATTCTCGGATATTGCTATATATGCATCGGTTTCAAATTGTGTCTTCGGTCAATAGTTGGGTTGCCCGGCTCCTGTGCTTGTCTCCTACGTTCCGCTCTGTTCGGCTAGGTGTGCAAAGGGAGAACCACTGCGATTGTGATTCCGGCTCGCATGGTTAAGCACCTCAGTGGAGAAAGCCGAAAACTGACTGTCACAATAAGCATAAACTGGTCAGCAATCCGATGACTATGTTAAATGATAGGCCATTCATAACATTGGCCAAAAGTGTTTACAACTTGACCTCGGCTATCGCGGAACACTAACCGGGGGCTCGTAGCTAGCTTCCCCAGTTTAAAGCTCCTATGACTAAGTGAAAGTTATAAAGCCTGCATATCTGATTGCCTTGTTTCCGCTAACACAACCGCCTTCGGGCACCGAGACGTCAGCTAAGGGTTGTCTTGTTGTTATGGAAACACCATGCATAGTATCTACAAAGGGGTAGAAGCCGACGATGGGCCACTTTCAACTGATAAATGGTCGCAACAGAGTAAAAAAACATATTGTCGGCATTTGCATTTAATATACAAGGTCCGCCTTCCGTAATCATCATTACAAAGCCATAAATATGCATCAATTTGGCTTAGGATTTTTGCCAAAGCTGGGTTGCCTGGCTCCTATGCTTACCCCTACGTTCCCGATTGTTCGTCTAGGCGGTAAAGGGAGCACCTCTGTGATTGTTACTACTGGGTCATCCGAGTTAGTACCTCAAACTGGGTGAAGCCGAAAGCTAGCAATCTTAAAGGATCACATTGGTCGGCCACAACGGAAGTGAAAATTTTGGTTCATCAATACCATGGAGTTCGGGAACTTTCCCCAAACTAAATCCTCAATATTTTCCTCCCACATTGATCGGAGATGAGGTTTCATGATCATGATAAGCATGATGACCCAAAGAAAGGAACCGATAGTTGTACTATTTTCCTTAGAAGATGTTTCTTACATTAAGTAATATAACATATCTCTCCCCGTACCTTTGTTTATAAAACCGTATGGCCGGATTGCCTTGTTTTCCATAAATGTTTGCCGTTATAACGACTTTATAAATTAGAAAAACACTCCTCAGCTACTGGCCAAAGAGGTTGAAACCGATGGTCGGTCAACAAAGTTTTGTACAATACGGATTCGAGCATTAATGATATTGAGTACTTGGATACACAGAATCATTACACATAATCTATGATTTTACTCTGGATATCGATCCTTAATTTGGCCACCCATGCCCACATTAAGGCTCAGGGGCTACTGGGCTTGGCGTCCATTATTTATAAATATTAAAGGGGCACATCGATCCCTTGATCTGGTGTTGCCACCTGACTAGTGTCTCGGGGGCTACTGCGTTGCCTGTTCAATGCAGAAAATTCGAAGTGCTTAGTATTCGGCTTGACCGAACTACGGGCAAACGCGTCTTCGGACAACAATAGGTACCATCTGGACCTATCTGGCATCAAGCTAATATATTGCGGCAACTCCTCAAGACCCTCTCTCAAGGGCCCGTTCGCCGATCACTATTATCTCTAATATATTACACTATGTTTCTATTCCTACGTGTGCTGCCGAGCTAGGAATTGATCCTCAGGCCGATTTCGCGCATCGACCTGAGTCTCAGGGGCTACTAGGAACAACGGTTTCATGTTTTCCTTCAGGTGCATCTTGGGTTTTAGGCTGACACACACCTTGAGGGCTACTGGATATACATATACTGGCTATATATCTCGGCAGAGAATAAAATGCACCAGTCAAAAATCAGCCCGCGGTTGGGGTGGTACACCACCTCAGACGCAGTCCGACATAAAGCTCGGGCGCCATTGGCTAGCTCCATAGAGAGCATTTTTGGCATTAAGCTCGGCTAAAACCCTTTAACTTTTTTGAACCTAGGTGATCTATGACACCTCGAATATAGTCCGGCGTTGGAGCTTGGACATAGTCCGGCGTTGGAGCTTGGATATAATCCGACGCTGGAGCTCAGATACAGTTCGACATTGGAGCTTAGCTGTAACAATACTCATTAGATACAGTCCGGCGATGGGGCTCGGATACATTCCAGCGTTGGAGCTCGGAAGCGGTCCGGCGTTGGTGCTCGACTGCAAAAGATACCTCGAATGCAGTCCGGCATTGGAGCTTAGACGCAAGAGGACACTACCGCCCAGGAACAACTTCAAACCCGAGGTGTGGCATAAAAATAACAAGGCGTTTATAGAGGCCAGAAACTTAAAGGGGCTCCTCAGATACCCGACGTGTAAACTCTTCGGATGCACTTCGGCGATCCTCAAGAACGAAGATGAGAAGATTTGTTGAACCACTTTTCAAGACCGATGACCGAAGATGAAGAACAGTTCGGAAGAATCAAGGAGCGTCCCCAACTTGAAGACCGATTCAAGGGGCTACTCACGGTGTCCTGGACTAGGGGGTACTCACCATGTTGTCTCCCGATCAGTTAGATTGGGCCGAGGACCCCCATGGTCGTATACTCATGGGCCAGTTCGGACAGCTGCCGCATACAAGGAAGATTCCACAAGACTTGGTGATCAAGAAAGGACTCCTACCCCACCGGCATATTCGTCTAGGACTCTTGTTATCCTAGGCATCTAGTACATTATATAAACTAGGGCCAGGCTAGTCGATAGATAAGAACAATCATAATCATAGGCTGGCTTCTAGGGTTAGCCTCTATGATCTCGTGGTAGATCAACTCTTGTAATACTCATATCATCAAGATCAATCAAGCAGGAAGTAGGGTATTACCTCCATCGAGAGGGCCCGAACCTGGGTAATCATCGTGTCCCCCGCCTCCTGTTACCATTAGCCTTAGACGCACATTTCGGGACCCCCTACCCGAGATCCGCCGGTTTTGACACCGACAGTCACCTACATCAATTGGCAATTGCTCTACTTGCGAGCCGTTAGATTCATCAAACTTCACATCTACCGTCTCTTCAACCTTTCGGGTGAAATTGTTGTAGACACGGTAAGTGTGAGAGTTTGGGCCATAACTGAGTAAGAAACCGTCATGAGACTTAGGAGCAAATTTTGAACGAGGATGCTTGTAAAGAATGTAACACTTTGAGCCGAATACCCGAAAGTATCCAACTTGGGGTTTGTTACCGGTGAGAAGCTCGTATGCCGTCTTGCCGAGTAGCTTGTGAAGATATAGATGATTCGTTGCATGACAAGCTGTCTCAACCGCTTCTGCCCAAAAGTGTTTTGACGTCTTGTACTCATCAAGCATCATTCTCGCCATTTCGATGAGCGTCCAATTCTTCCTCTCAACAACTCCATTTTGTTGAGGTGTGTATGTAGCTGAGAACTCATGAGATCCCTTCTTCGTCAAGAAAGGTGTCCACATTGGCATTCTTGAACTCCGTTCCGTTGTCGCTGCGAACCTTCTTGATCTTCACTTCAAATTGGTATTGGGCCTTCCTAGCAAAGTTTTTGAAGATCTTTTGAAACTGCGATTTATCATAGAGAAAGAACACCCACGTAAATCTTGAAAAATCATCAACGATGACTAGTCCAAACGAGTTACCACCGAGACTTTTGTAAGCGTTGGGACCGAAGAGATCCATGTGAAGTAGCTCGAGCAGTCTTCTCGTGGTCATGATGTTCTTCATGGGGTGGCTTCCTCCAACCTGTTTTCCTGCCTGACAAGAGCTGCAAAGTCTATCCTTATCAAATATGACATATTTAACACCAAGGGATATGATCACCTTTAATAAGCTTGTCAAGGTTTCGCATGCCCATCGTCTATGCCACAACCAGCCTTTGGAAGATTTAGCAATTTAGCAAGTTCTAGGTTGAGCCTTTTTAGTGAAATTAACAATGTATAGATCACCTCTACGTATGCCGGTAAAGACCATTTTATGATTATTTCTTTGAAACACTTGGCAATCTACTTTAGTAAATAGGACATTGAAACCAAAGTCAGCTAGTCTAGATACAGAAAGTAGATTATAGCCAAGAGATTCAATGAGCATAACATTTTGTATGGAGATGTCATGTGAGATGGCCACTTTACCAAGGCCAACCACCTTACCCTTTGAGTTATCACCGAAAGTGACATACTTTCGAGGGCTGTCATTTTTAGCAAGCTCACGAAACATATCTTTATCTCTGGTCATGTGATCGGTACATCCACTATCAAGGACCCATTCCTTTCCTCCAGCCATGTAGCCGCGAAGATTAGCCATAAGACAAAAGTGTCTCATAGACTCTTCAAGATCAAAGTCATTATCATCATCCTCATCATAGTATCCATGTTCAACATCATCTTGCAAATGATTATTTCCTAGAGAGAGTGATTCATTAGATATATGATTTTGACAATGTTCATCTCTATGAATTCTAATAGCTTCGGAAATAATATTGCTAATGATTCCAACATCTCCTTTGGCACGCATGAGATTGGTAACCTCAAATAAACAATCTCCAAACTTAGGATCATTTGGATTCATCTTATTCAAAGCAATAGACTTGTGAAGAATCTCATCTAAGTTTTTCAAGGAATAGTCAGGAAATCGTTCCTCAAGAAATCTCCATATAGTATAAGCACAATCAAGAGTAGGCAAGTGACCAATCAAATTTCTAGGCAATCCTCTAATGATAAGATTGATAGTTCTAAGATTGTGAATCATGTCAAGAGACTCATCATGGGTAGGATGCAAGGGATCAACAACGGGTTCACAAGGAGTAGTAATGTACTTGTTCAAGTGATATTCATGAAAAATTTCAAGCATCTCATTTTTCCACCACTAAAGAACTCTCCATCAAGCATAGGCACTCTGCATCTAAGACTCCCCAACATAGACTCATCCATCTTCCTCCAATGGTGATTAAACCAAAGCAATGGAGACCAATGCTCTGATACCGATTGAAAGGATTGAGAAGAGGTGTCTATAGGAGGGGGTGATTAGACCCTCAACAAACAAAGTTGGCAGTTTTTATGTTTTTCAAGTTGAGGTGGTAGATTAACACAATTTCAAGCATACACAACACAATTCAAGCAAAAATGCAAAGAGTATATGAGCAGCGGAAAGTAAAGCATGTAACTTGCAAAAAAGTAAAGGGATGGGATTGGAGTGTGCAAACACAATTGGATACACGAAGATTTTTGGCGTGGTTCCGATAGGTGGTGCTATCGTACATCCACGTTGAAGGAGACTTCAACCCACGGAGGGTAACGGTTGCGCGAGTCCACGAAGGGCTCCACCCACTAAGGGTCCATGAAGAAGCAACCTTGTATATCCCATCATGGCCATCGCCCATGAAGGACTTGCCTCACTAGGGTAGATCTTCACAAAGTAGGGGATCTCCTTGCCCGTACAAACTTCTTGGTTCAACTCCACAATCTTGACGAAGGCTCCCAAGCGACAGCTAACCAATCTAGGAGACACCACTCTCTCCAAAAGGTAATAGATGGTGTGTTTTTGATGAACTCCTTGCCCTTGTGCTTCAAATGATAGTCTCCCCAACACTCACCTCTCTCTCACAGATTTGGCTATGGTGGAAAGATGATTTGAGTGGAAAGCAACTTGAGAAAGGCTAGAGATCAAGATTCATATGGTAGGATTGGAATATCTTGGTCTCAACACATGAGTAGGTGGTTTTCTCTCACAAAATAAGTAGTGGAAGTGTAGGTTTGTTCTGATGGCTCTCTCCACGAATGAAGAGTGGGTGGAGGGGTATATATAGCCTCCACACAAAATCTAGCAGTTACACACAGATTCCCAAACTCGGTGGGACCGAATCAGCAAACTCGGTCAGACCGATTTAGGTCAAAATACGAACGTTAGAGTTTTCGGTGGGACCGATATAGTCATCTCGGTGGGACCGATGTGCTAGGGTTAGGGCATAACGTAATCTCGGTGTGACCGATCGCATAAACTCGGTGGAACCGATTTCAGTAATACGTACACAGAGGGTTGGTCAGGCAAACTCGGCGGGACCAATTCGCTCACTTTGGTGGGACCGAAGTGTTACGGAAAGGAAACAGGGAGTTTGCAATGTAGACTCGGTGGGACCTAAGTGTTACGGAAAGGAAACATGGAGTTTGCAATGCAGACTCAGTGGGACCGATTTGCTCATTTCGGTGAGACCGAAATGTTACAAAAAGGAAACAAAGAGTTTGCAATCCCATCTCGGTGAGACCGAGATCCCTACCGGTGAGACCGAAGTAACTAAGGTTTGTGGCAGTGGCTATGTCAAATGAAACTCGGTGGCGGCGGATAGATCAAATCGGCGGGGCCGAGTTTGACATTTAGGTTTAGGACATATGTGGATGTGAGAAAGTGGCTGAGGGTTTTGGAGCATATCACTAAGCACTTTGAGAAAGTAAGCCATTAAGCAACACCTCATCCCCTTTTAATAGTATTGGCTTTCCTATGGACTCAATGTGATCTTGGATCACTAAAATAGAAAATGTAGGGTCTTGAGCTTTTGCCAATATTTGTTCTTAGCATCTTGAAGGGGTTCCACATCCTCTTGTCCATGTCCATGCCACTCCAATGTTGAACTTATCTTAAATGCACTAGGTAGAATTATTAGTCCTAACAAGCGATATGTTGTCATGAATTACCAAAATCACCCAGGGAGCACTTGTGCTTTCATTAAGCCTTTGATTCTCATCATATTCGTCATTCCTATTTTCTACCCGAGTGCTCTCGTCTTTGTTCTTCTTCTCTCTTGCATTCCTACTTCACACGATCCTCTTTTCTTCCGTGTTGTTCCTTGGATCTCGGGACGAAATCTTCTGTTAGTGGAGGAGAGTTGTAACGCCCCGAAACCGATGCGCCAGGTGTCTCCCAGTTATTCGCCGTCATTGCCATGTTATTCACTTGCGTGTTGCACTTTGCCATGTCATCATGTGCATTTCATCTACATGTTTTTCAAAACTTGCATCCATTTGGGTTCCTCCGGTTCTCTCCTTTGTCCGTTCTGAGCACAGATATACTCGCCCGCGCCCGCCGCACCTCCCAGACCTTGTTTCGTGAGTGGGAGAGAAACGTTCTCGGAATGGGCCTAGAGTTTTTGAGCGGTCTTGGTACATCACTGATAGACCGCCTGTCAAATTTCGTTCCATTTGGAGGTCGTTTGATGCCCCAACGGTTAACTGCGTTAACTGAATCCCTCCTTCTCTTTGTAGCGCAACACCCCTCCACACAACCCACCTAGCCCATCTAATCCACCTCCATGCTCTTTGTCTTTAGATCACGATCGTGTGGGCGAAAACCGCTCCTCAATATGTTGGAAATATGCCCTAGAGGCAATAATAAAAGTATTATTATTATATTTCCTTGTTCATGATAATTGTCTTTTATTCATGCTATAATTGTATTGTCCGGAAATCATAATACACGTGTGAATACATAGACCACAATATGTCCCTAGTGAGCCTCTAGTTGACTAGCTCGTTGTGATCAACAGATAGTCATGGTTTCCTGGCTATGGACATTGGATGTCGTTGATAACGGGATCACATCATTAGGAGAATGATGTGATGGACAAGACCCAATCCTAAGCATAGCACAAAGATCGTGTAGTTCGTTTGCTAGAGCTTTGCCAATGTCAAGTATCTCTTCCTTTGACCATGAGATCGTGTAACTCCTGGATACCGTAGGAGTGCTTTGGGTGTATCAAACGTCACAACGTAACTGGGTGACTATAAAGGTGCACTACAGGTATCTCCAAAAGTATCTATTGTTTTATGCGGATCGAGACTGGGATTTGTCACTCCGTGTAAACGGAGAGGTATCTCTGGGCCCACTCGGTAGGACATCATCATATGCGCAATGTGACCAAGGAGTTGATCACGGGATGATGTGTTACGGAACGAGTAAAGTGACTTGCCGGTAACGAGATTGAACAAGGTATTGGATACCGACGATCGAATCTCGGGCAAGTAACATACCGATAGACAAAGGGAATTGAATACGGGATTGATTAAGTCCTTGACATCGTGGTTCATCCGATGAGATCATCGTGGAACATGTGGGAGCCAACATGGGTATCCAGATCCCGCTGTTGGTTATTGACCGGAGAACGTCTCGGTCATGTCTGCATGTCTCCCGAACCCGTAGGGTCTACACACTTAAGGTTCGATGACGCTAGGGTTATAAAGGAAGCTTGTATGTGGTTACCGAATGTTGTTCGGAGTCCCGGATGAGATCCCGGACGTCACGAGGAGTTCCGGAATGGTCCGGAGGTAAAGATTTATATATAGGAAGTCCTGTTTCGGGCATCGGGACAAGTTTCGGGGTCATCGGTATTGTACCGGGACCACCGGAAGGGTCCCGGGGGCCCACCGGGTGGGGCCACCTGCCCCGGGGGGCCACATGGGCTGTAGGGGGTGCGCCTTGGCCTGCATGGGCCAAGGGCACCAGCCCCAAGAGGCCCATGCGCCTAGGGAACCCTAGAGGGAAGAGTCCTCAAGGGGGAAGGCACCTCCGAGGTGCCTTGGGGAGGATGGACTCCTCCCCCCCTCTTGGCCGCCGCACCAGATGCCATCTGGAGGCTGGCCGCCGCCCCTTGGGGTGGGAAACCCTAAAGGGGGCGCAGCCCTCCCCTTCCCCTATATATATGAGGCCTAGGGGCTGCCCATAACACGCGATTTGATCTCTCGTTGGTGCAGCCCTGCCCCTCTCCCTCCTCCTCTTCTCCCATGGTGCTTGGCGAAGCCCTACGGGATTGCCACGCTCCTCCACCACCACCACGCCGTTGTGCTGCTGTTGGATGGAGTCTTCCTCAACCTCTCCCTCTCTCCTTGCTGGATCAAGGCGTGGGAGACGTCACCGGGTTGTACGTGTGTTGAACGCGGAGGTGCCGTCCGTTCGGCACTTGATCATCGGTGATCTGAATCACGACGAGTACGACTCCATCAACCCCGTTCACTTGAACGCTTCCGCTTAGCGATCTACAAGGGTATGTAGATGCACTCTCTTTCTACTCGTTGCTGGTCTCTCCATAGATAGATCTTGGTGACACGTAGGAAAATTTTGAATTTATGCTACGTTCCCCAACACAATAACCCTCTCCTAGCTCCCTCTATCTATAAATAAGTGCATCCCTCTCCATTTTTCGGGCGAAGCCCTAGATCAAACCCCCTCCGCCGCTGGACATGTCCACCCCATCGCTTGACTTGTCCGCTCTGCCGCAATCCACCAACCAGATGGCGCCACCTGTCCCGGGCGCGCCGCCCCCCCCCCCCCCCGCTCCCCGCCGCCACGGCCCGCGGGGCCCGGATAAGGCTCGCCGAGCCCATCCGGCGCCACCCCCGTGCTCGCGCGCCTCCGTCGCCCTGCTCATTTGCCGAGTCGCAGCCCGCCCGCCGCCGCACGCTGCTCGCTGCACCGCCGCCTCGCCCACCGCACCGCGCCACTCCGCCGACCCCGCCGCCGCGCCGCCTCGCCGGAGTGCCTCGCCAGAGTCCGCTCAGGGCCGGATCCGGGTGGGTGGATGAGATCCACCCGTCCCCTAATCCAAACAGCACCCCCGTCTCGGATCGCTCCGTCCCGCTCCTCTCCATCCCGATTTTCTACGAGTTTTTTTTCTCTGTCCCTGAAAATCCATCAGCATGTGTGCATGTTTGCATGGCCATAACTTCATGCTTGTTGCTCCATTTTACATGTATGATATATCAAAATATTCATCTCTTGATGTTCTACATGATGATTTAGTTTGCTTTCATGTTACTGTTCATCTTGATGCCTTAATCTTCGTTGCAAAACTGCTAAGTGATATAAACTGCTGAAAATTGTTATAACTTGCCTATTTGTCATTTTTATATCTTTTTGTGTGATTTTCTCTTGAGAATCATGTCAACATATTTTAGGATCATAATCATGCCATCTTTACTGTGGTGACATCTATTTATTTTGATATGCCTTATGGTGAGTGAATAAAGCTTGTGAAGTGGGCTACTTGCTGTTAATGTTCTATCAAGTCTGAATCTGTTATATCATGTTGCTATGTTTGCTTAATGCTACCATCAAATCCATGCACATTCTGGAGATGCTTAGTAGACATGTTTTGATTTCCATGTTATGCTCTATCATGCCAGGCCTTTTTCTACCTCATATATGTCATGTAGCATATGTTTTCATTGTCATGAACATGCCTAAATGATGTTCCAGTTTTCTGTTAACTTCATGATGCCATGTTGTGAGCTTGATATTAGTTAATGTATACCTCTTCTGGAGATGCTCTAGTTACATGAATTGAAGTATGCTATGAGTACTTTGTCAAAATGCCATGGTTGTTAATTTTGTACTTCATATGATCTATGTTCCAAGCTTGCAAACATGCTATGGTAATGTTGCTGTTTTACACTTGCTGAAACTGTTTCAACATTCAATCTTGTCATGTTGGTTCCCACTAATCCATGAGCCTTGATGATATTTGCTCTTTGTTATGTGTACTTCGATTCCATGCCCTCGTTTGCTATGTATACTTGCCGTAGCATCTTTGTTTCATGCCTTCTACATGTCATCATATTAACTCTGCTCATGCATATGCCCTGTTTTCCCCTAAGTTATAATCTGTGTTATCAAGTTGCATTTTGCATTGATCATCTTGGATTAATCCTGATGGCTATGAACCTAAACCTTAATGATATTTGAAGCATGTTATCTGTACTTTGAGTGCATGTCAAGTTTGTGCCCTTATGTTTCCTGTAGCATATTGTTTTGATGATTGCGAAGTGCCTAGTTGCTATTTTGGGTAGATTGTTGTTATAACTTGTTTTGAGTGTATGTGTTGAACCGTTGCTCCGTTTTGAGCATGCTCTATATGAATCTTGCTTAGAATTGCATGTAGTTTTATATTATCTTGTTGCATCCATGTTTTGAGCATATGTGCTTGATGTTTGTATGAATTTTGCATCATTGCCATGTTTGACTTGTGTTGCTCATATCTTCTAGGCCGTAGCTCCGAAATAAATGAACTTTATATGTAACTTGATTAGAAATTCGTGTAGATCATCATGGTGCACTTTAACTTTATGTTTAACAACTTGAACATAATTTTTTGTTCATATCTGGACCAATTTTGAAATTTGCATATGAAGACTTACCGGAATTGTTATATGTTGTTTCCGGCCTAATTTAAACTTGCTTTGATGTGTGGTCTTGTATGCATCATCTCTTGCCATGAGTAGCATCATGTAGCCTTGTCATGCATCATATACTTGGTTGAGCATCATGTCATGTTTATGTGTTGTGTGTTTACCGTGTTGTTTGCTTCTTTCCGATTGTGTTTCTTCTCGATAGTTCCTGTTTGGTTGCGATCGTGAGGATTCGCTCGACTACGCTTGGTTCGTCTACGCCCATTCATCTTCTTCATGGACTCAATCTTCTTCCTAGCGGGATTTTAGGCAAGATGACCGTTACCATGGATCTCATTACTATCATTGCTATGCTAATTGTCTTGATACTATCGCTATGTCGTGCTTCCTACCACTTGTTTATCAAGCCTTCCTATATGCCATGAAACAACATCTAACCCTTTTCACCATCCTAGCAGCCGTTGTTTGGCTATGTTACCACTTTGATCAGCCCCTCTTATAGCGTTGCTAGTTGCAGGTGCAGTTGCAGGTTGTTCCATGTTGAGACATGGATATCTTGGGATATCACAATATCTCTTATTTAATTAATGCACATATATACTTGGTAAAAGGTGGAAGGCTCTGCCTTATGCCTGGTGTTTTGTTCCACTCTTGCCACCCTAGTTTTCTTCATACCGGTGTTATGTTCCTTGATTTTGCGTCCCAAACACGATGAAGGTTTATGGGCCCCTCTTGACAGTTTGCTTTGAATAAAACTCTTCCAGCAAGGCCCAACATTGGTCTTACCTTTTTCCCAACATAATAACTAAACTTGATATTAAATTTGACACATAGGGAGTTAGCGCTACCCGAGGAGTAATTCTACATAATAAAGGGGGGCCTGTGCTGATGGTGTTGATCCCAAACAGAGCCACTTGCGGTGCCACCCCTTCACCAGGGGTTTTCGGTTGCCGTACGTACTGCTCATCCGGACGTGGCCTGGAACGAGATACGTGCGACTACTATCAGGGTGTCGGCACGCCGGGAGGTCTTGCTGGATTTGTTTTACCATTGTCGAAATGTCTTGTGCACCGAGATCCTGAGTCTGATCAGATGTCCCGCGATGGAGGATTGTCTCCGTGGATCATGAGCTTGTAATGGGCTAAGTTGGGACACCCCTGCAGGGTTTAAACTTTCGAGAGTCGTGCCCGCGGTTATGTGGCAGATGGGAATTTTTAATGCCCGATTGTAGAGAACTTGACACCAGATTCGAATTAAAATACACCAACCATGTGCGTAACCGTGATGGTCTCTTTTCGGGTGAGTTCGAGAAGAGAACACGGTGGGGTTATGCTTGAACGTAAGTAGTTCAGGATCATTTATTGATCATTACTAGTTTGCGACCGTTTGCGTAGCTTCTCATCTTATGTTTGTACTCGTAAGTTAGCCATCATACATTGCTTAGTCACTTGCTGCAACCTCACCACTTATCCATTCCATAACCATGAAACTTTGCTAGTCTTGATACCCATGGTAATGGGATTGCTGAGTCCTTGTGGCTCACAGATTACTACAACAACAGTTGCAGGTATAGGTAATGCGATGATCTAACGTGAGAGCGAAGTATGCCTGTCTTGGAGTTCTTCTTCCGCTTCTTCTTCGTTCAGGGATTAGGCTCCTGGTCGCAGCCTGGGCTAGTAGGGTGGATGTCGTTTGAGTTTCTATTTGTGTTTCATTCATAGTCGGATATTGCTCTTATGTATGATGTTGTTCTACTCTTGTGGCATTGTATGCCTTGTATGTATCCCATCTATTATGTAATTGTATGATGTAATGGCATCCACCTTGCAAAAGCGTCTTCAATATGCAGCTCTATCCTTGGTGGGACCTTCGAGTTCCTCTCGGATAAGATCGCATATTGGGTGTGGCACCTATGTACTCGCAACAAGATGAGGTGGTTCATTTGTAAAGACACAATGGGTCATAGGTTCACCTCCCTTGGTAACTACTTCATATTCCAAGCTAAGGTGGTAGCACCATTGTCGATCCTTTAGATAAGGCCTTGGGCCAGAACATCTCTCCCCTCTAATGACTCGCCATACCTGCATAGTTCAGCTGAAAGAATATTGCATTGAGGGTAATATGCAACTTTTAATTTTTACTAGATCAACGTGCATCTTTTAGCAGAGATTAGTACATGACGATAGAGTTCCCCGGGCACTAGTGCTTTCATTTTTCATATAAAATTCAGCACCGCTATTCACATATTTGAAGTGAGTTCTTTTTTTGTCTGAGTCAAATTGTTTTTTCGAGGGGTAAACATGCTTTATTGATTGATATTCAAATTTACAGGAATGTCAGAGATATCATGTGGGTTTATAAGCCGCCCTTTTTTGAGTAAATATTTTTTGAGTCTATTTGAGTAATTTATAAGCCACACGTGGAGAGGTGTCCGGTGAGAGCAACTAGTTGAGGAGTGCTCCTTCGGGAGCCTCCCCAACGATCGCATGGTGCATCACGCTCTGGAGGTTCCCTTCGGGTTTTTTTTCCGCACGAGTTTTCAAATTTTTAGATATTTTTTTGACTTTTCAGTTTTCCACCATTCTTTCTTAGCTTATCGACAAAAAAATCAGGATTTTTTTTGCGCGAAAAATGCGCTTTTTCATGAGAGGCATGGTTTTGCTTAAAAAACACGCTTTCTTTTTTATTCTTTTGTGTGAGAGGCACGATTTTGCTTCGGCAAGAGGCATGGCCGTGCCCCATGAAAACGAAAAAATGTGTTTCTTTTTTTTCCTTGAGAGAGACGTTTTCGAATTCGCGACCGTGCCTCTCGGAAACGAAAAAAATATGTTTTTTTTTCTGTGAGAGGCACAGTCATATTATTTTTCTTTTCTTTCTTAAGAGACACGGTTTTGATTCTGCGAGAGACACAGATTTGCTTCCGCGAGAGGCACGACCGTGCCTCTTAGAAACGGCTTTCGAAAAGGAAAAAAATGCTCTCGATTTGGTCTTTTTGTCAGGTTTTTTCGTGAAAAAGAAGTTCATTAAAACCTATCAACATGGGATCTAGTTTTGAAGACCTCAACACGAGGAATCCAATGATGAAAATGGTTAAAGATTTGAACACATGGTTTAAGAGATAAAACATTTTGAATAAACAGATTTACAAAAAAAGGAAAATTCACATGTTACAACAAGTCGCAATATACAACGCGCCACTTGTCACAAACTGGAAAAAGATGAGTTACCTTTGAAAGGAGTACTCCAATAATGTGATTTCGGTGTCCGGTCCATTTTTTTTGATCTAGAGAAAATAGCCTTTGTAACGACCCATATAACTAGCGGCCCATGAGACTGGCGGTCTGCATGCACCACTGGCCCACAGAACCACTCTCTCCCGATCCACCGCAGGCCAATCAGCCCGGCAGGAAAACCGATGCAAGCCGCGTGGCCCATCGGGAGCCGAGGCATCAAAAATAGAACGGAGATCCCTACAAAAAAAAAATCAAAAGCAGAACGGAGTAAATGGCGCACGGAGAAAGGGGGAGAGCACGGGTGGAGACTGGAGCGGCGAGGGTTTTGGTGCCAGCGCCGCTGGGTGGAGAAACCCCATCCCTCGCGCCCTCCGCCTGCCGCCGGGAATCTGGCAGGGCTCCGGATCTGCTCGGCCGCCGCCGGCATCGGCCCCTTCGCTTCGGTGGGAAGTTCTCCGCCGCATTGCCCCGTCTCCTACGTCTATTTCCCGCTTCAATTCCTTCGGCCCTCCGGTGGTTTGATGCTTTGTTCCGGTCGATCTCGGGGTAGATTTACTTTCATAGCTTGCCTGGTCAATTTGTAGTGTACTATACTGTATATGTTTTCGCTTGCTGCACGGATTTCCCCTTGGCTTTGCCCGATGATGATTAGGTTTTAACCCCAATGCGGGGATGTGGATGGATGGATAGATAGATAGATCGGCTCAGATCTGAGCTCGAAAAGGGACCAGCCGGTGCGTTGCAAGGTTGAAGCCGCTGAAATGGCTAATGCGGCGCTGGCTTCTCTGTTCTGGGCGCCGGGGCATGTGTCCGGGTCAGCCGTTGCTTCCGCTCAAGCTCTGCCACTGACCTATGGGCCTGCCCTTGTTGAGGTCTACCTCTGCTTCCTTCTCCTCTTCCTTGTCGTCGCACCTTTGCCATGGCCTCGCCTCCTCTTTCGGTTCGCCCAGATACGCCCCAGTGCCGGCTTTGGAGCCCGCTGCATTAGCCCATGACGATGAACCTGAAATCTGAGGGCCATGTTGTGATACAGAATTCTCGGTATTTTCATCCGAACCCAACTCTTTTGCTTGGTCACACTGTAAAAGAGACGGCTTCTGCACATTGTGTTATACCGTCGTGTAGTGTGAAATGGTGGAATGGGATGCCATGCCACATGTGTGGAACACTCCTTGCGGCCATGCATGCGCTGCCTGCCTGTCTTCGCCAAGATCTAGGCTAATCTTTTGGTTAGATAATTAATTGATGGCACTGAATCACCAACTCATCCCTCATGTGTTAGATATGAATTATGATGCATAGGACCATGCTCTGACAGATGTTACTAGTCTATCTGAGGATCATTGTCGTACATTTTTTTATTTCGTTTCTTTTACTCTATTTTGTGTCACGTGTCATCATTTGCCATTCTTGAATGCAGGTTGGCTCCTTTGTAGCAAATGACATGCTTTGCTACAGATTTGGTGACCAAACGCCTTTCATATGTTTCCTGCTTTTCTTTCTGTTTCCTTACCAGTTTAACCTCATGTTACATCTTACGCCATTTCTGATCCTAATTGTGAACTTGTGGCTTTGCGCTAAAATTTTTATTTTGACTATTTCATGATGGTTTTGTTTTGGTCTTTTGGATGGTGGTACTCTCTCTCTCCGAGCACGCACGCATGTGTGCGTGCGTGTGCTGACAGCAGATCTAACATTATGGATGAATTTAAGATCATTCCTTGTGCTATCAGTGAATGCTACATACTCTCTCCGTTCCTAAATATAGGCCCTTTTAGAGATTCCAACATGGACTACATACGGAGCAAAATGAGTGAATCTACACTCTAAAATACGTCTATATACATCCATATGTAGTTCACTTTGAAATCTCTAGAAGGGCTATATTTAGAAATAGAGGGAGTATATGAACAACTGAAGGCACAGGCTTGATTTTTGCCATTTTACACAAATTACCAGTAAACTTGTGTTTGTCATATTTATTTTCAGTTTCATCTTCCTGATCTGTATATACTGGCTTGATGGAAATCCTTCATTTGCATTCCTGTCTTTTATGCATAAATTTTGCATTATCGCCATTTGGCTTCTTCAGCTTTGTGAATTTGCTTGTTTCGTCTGGTCAAGGTCAGGTTTGTTCTGTTACTTTGTTTATTGTGTTTCTAGTATCTTTTGTTTGTTGCTTGCCTTCGCTTTGGCTATTTGATCTGATCAATCTTGATATAGTTTTTCTTGGTTTATTTGGTGGTACAGTTTTACTGCTATGTTTTTTGCGTGTTACTTGGATTTTCCCTTGGCCCAAAGATGATTACGATGGAGCCCTCATCAATGCATGTATGGATCGGCTTAGATTTGAGCTCCAAACAGGGCCAGCTGTTGCATTCGCAAAGTTGAAGCCCCTGAAAATGGCTAATGCAGCACTGTCTTCTCCCGTTCTGGGCGCTGAGGCATGTGTCTTGGGTCAACCCTTGCTTCTGCTGACTTCAACCATTGCTTCTGCTGAAGCTTTGGCACTGACCCTGGGCTGGCAAAAGGTCTTCTTCTTCTTCTTCTTCTTACCGGTGAACCAAGGCATGCCCCAGTGCCAGCTTTGAAGCCGGCTGCATTAGCCTGTGATGAAACTGAAATCTGAGGGTCATATTGTAAGACAACCTTGTTGGTATTTTCCATGGAATCGAACTCTTTTGCATGTGCTCACTGCCAAACTTTCCATTTGCCATTCTCAGATGCAGGTTGGTTCTTCTGTAGTAAACGCGACTTCTGCATTTAATGACCAAATGTCTTGTCTACATTTCTTGATTTTCTTTTTGCTTTCTTATCTGTTTGTGGTTTTACTATGTCTCTTTGTGAAACCTCATTTACACCTTGAGCCAATTAATATCCCGATCGTGGGACGTGGCTTGCACTTAATTTCTATTTTGACAGAATCGTGATCATTAATTTTGTTCTGGATGCTGGATTGAATAATAGAAGTGTTGGCTTCTATAATGGACATAACGGATTGCTCAACGATGAAAACAGAAAATGTAGAGATCTCCTCTCTCTCTCTCTCTCTGCATGGATGCGTAATGGCGGATGCAGCAGCAGCAGCAGTTCATACCAGTTTAATCTTTCACATGCCTTATGGACGTAAGGGAGATCATATCTTGTGCCACCAATGAATGCTACATCTATGGCACCTGAGGGCATGATGTTTCTTTTTCATACCTTACTAATTACTGGAAAATTTTGCATGGATATATTTACTTTCAGTTTCATCTTTCCAGATCCGTCTTCTCTCTTATGTTCAGTTTTTGCATCATTTTTGCTTTGTTTCATCATTTTTGTGCATTTGCTGTGGTTTCATCTGATTATGATTAAGTTTTCTCTGTTGATTTTTCATTACTTTGTAGTACCTTCTTAGCTTGTTTTGCTTTTCACCTCAGCAGAGGAAAATCTTTGGTGTTTCATGATTTATCACGAGTGATCACTGTTGTAAATCAGCTTGCATTTGAGTTCCAATCTTGAAGTGGTAGCCCTTTACAAGGGTGAAGGTTTTGAAGTGGCCAAAGCATTGTTGGTTTCACTCTGTAATGTTTATTAGTGGTTTTAAATAAATTAGTACTATTTTGGTTATGATTTGTGCTTCAGAATTCTCTACCGGTTCTATACACCAAGATTAGTCTTTTGGATGGTGGTTAGAAGTATTGCCCAATGATGAAAACTAATATGTAGAGATGGCACATAACATAGGACCATGCCATGGGCTCGCCTCTTCTGGTTCACCCAGACACGTCCAGTGCCAGCTTTGGAGCCTGATGCATTAGCCTATGATGAACCTGAAATCTGAGGGCCATGTTGTGATACAGAATTCTTGGTATTTTCAGCTGAACCGAACTCTTTTGCATGGTCGCACTGTAACACTCGTGTAGTGTGAATTAGTGGAACGGAATGTCATGCCACATGTGTGAAACACTCCTTCCGGCCATGCATGCGCTGCCTGCCTGTCTTCGTCGAGATCTAGGCTAATCTTCTGGTTAGATAATTAATTGATGGCACTGAATCACCAACTAACCCCTCATGTGTTAGATATGATGCATAGGACCATGCTCTGACAGATGTTACTTGCTATCTGAGGATCATTTTCGTACATCTATATATTTTTTATTTCGTTTCTTTTACTCTATTTTGTGTCATGTGTCATCATTTGTAGTCCTTGAATGCAGGTTGGCTCCTTTGTAGCAAATATGACATGCTTTGCTACAGATTTAGTGACCAAACGTCTTTTATATGTTTGCTGCTTTTCTTTCTGTTTTCTTACCAGTTTAACCTCATGTTCCATCTTACGCTATTTCTGATCCTAATTGTGAACTTGGCTTTGTGCTAAAATTTCTATTTTGACTATTTCGTGTTGGTTTTGTTTTGGTCTTTTCGATGCTGGTTAGAACTAGAGCTTTCTAGCGTGTATTGCCCAATGATGAAAACTAATATGTTGATATGGCGCATGACATGATCTCTCTCTCTCCCTCTCTCTCTCTCTCTCTCTGTCTGTCTGTCTGTCTGCACGTGTGTTGGCAGCAGATTTACCTTTGTTCATGCCCTTGTGGCTGAATTTAAGATCACCTCTTGTGCTGCCATTAATAGATGCTACATATATGAAGAACTGAAGGCACATGCTTCATTTTTGACATCTTACACAAATTACCGGTCAACTTTTGTTTGATTTATTTATTTTTAGTTTCATCTTCCAGATCTATCAATACTAGCTTGATGGAAACCCTTCTTCTGCGTTCCTGTCTCCTATGCTTAGATTTTGCCGTATTGTCATTTGGCTTATTCAGTTTTTTGAATTTGCTTGTTTCATCTGACAATGATCAGGTTTGTCGTGTTAATTTGTTTATTATGGTTCTAGTGTCTTTCTGTTTGTTGCTTGCCTCTGCGTTGGCTATTTGATCTGATCAATCTTGGTATAAATTTGTTTTCTTGGTTTATTTGGTACATTTTTCTCCGCTCCAGTGGGATGTTTTCCACGGCATGCCCCGTCTCCCACGGCTATTTCCCCCTTAGATTCCTCCGGCTTTCCGGTGGTTTGATGCTTTGTTCTGATCGATCTAGGTATAGATTTCCTTCCGTAGGTTGCTCAGTGATTTGTAGTGTACTATATTTTTCGCTTGCTGTACGGATTTTCCCTTTGATTGGCCCAATGATGATTAGGTTGGAACACCAATGCGGGGATGTGGATCAGCCATTGCTTTCGCGAGGTTGAAGCCCCTGAAATGGCTAGTGCTTCCGCTGCCTGTTGCTTCCGCTGAAGCTCTGCCACTGACCTATGGGCCGGCCCTTGTTGAGGTCTACCTCTCCTCCTCTGCCTCATCGTCGTCTTCTTCATGGCCCTGCTTCTCTTTCGGTTCACCCAGACACGCCCCAGTGCCAGCTTTGACGCCCACTGCATTAGCCTACGATTAAACTGAAATCTGAGGGACATTTGTGATACAGATTCTTGGTATTTTCATCTGAATTGAACTCTTTCCCGCGGGCTCACTGTAAAACAGATAGCTTCTACACATGGTGTTATACTGTCTTGTAGTGCAATGGTGAAATGGAATGCCATCTTACAATGTGTGGAGCACTCCTTCTGGCCGTGCATGCGCTGTCTGCCTGTCTTCGCCAAGATCTAGGCTAGTGTTTTCGTAAAATAATTAGTTGATGGCGCTGAATTACCAACACTCATCCCTCATATGTTAAATATGTTTAGGATCACACTCTGACAGATGTGTCAGTCCATCCGACGATCATATTTGTACATTTATATTTTTGATTTTGTTTCTTCTACTCTATTTTGTTTCAGGCCCTTTTGTAGCAAATATGACATGCTTTGCTACAGATTTAGTGACCAAACGTATTTTATATGTTTGCTGTTTCTCTTTCCTGTTTTCTTACCAGTTTAACCTCATGTTACATCTGACCCCATTTAAGATCCTAATTTTGAACTTGTGCCTTCACAACAGATCTACTACCTTTGTTCATGCTCTTGTGGATGAATTTAAGATTGTCTCTCGTGCCATCAATGAATGCTACAGATATGAAAACCTAAAGATATCACAAATTAATCGCAAACTTCAGTTTGATATTTTTATTTTTATTTTGGATATGTATAAATTGGCTTGATGGAAGTCTTTCATTTGGCTTGTTCATTTTTCTGAATTTGCTTGCTCCATCTGGTCACTGTCATGTTTGTTCTGTTATTTTTTTTATTATGTTCCTAGTATATTTTTGTTTGTTGCTTGGCTGTACTTTGGCTGTTTGATCTGATTGATCTTGTTATAGATTTGCTTTCTTAGTCTGTTTGGTGCATTTTACTGTACTAGTTTCGCTTGTTACTTGGATTCTCCGTTGGCCGGTTGGCCCAATGACGACAGCTTGCAGTCTGAAGATTGAAGTTCTCCACTACATGCCCCATCTCCTACATCTATTTTACTCTTCATTTTCTCCTGCTTTCCGGTTGTTTGATGCTATGTTCTGATAGATCTTGGTTGGATGATGATTAGGGTGAAAGGCCCATATGGGGATGGATATGTAGATAGATGGATCGGCTCAGGTTCGAGTTCGAAATGTGATCAGCTGTTGCATTCACAAGGTTGAAGCCCCTGAGATGGCTAATAAAGCGCTAGTCTTCTCTGTTCTGGACGCTGAGACATGTGGTGCTTGGGTTAGCTGTTGCTTTTGCTCAAGCTCCGCCGCTGACTAATGGGCGGCCTTCCTTCTTCCTTCTCTTCATCCCAGCGCACGTGTCACCGTGGTGAGACAGCTGCCGCTGACGTCATCGTCGTCACCACTACCACCATCGCCTGGTCTCTATTGATCCACCCAGACATGCCCAATGCCAGCTTTGAAGCCCACTGCATTAGCCTATGATGAACCTGAAATCTGAGGGCCATGTTGTAATACAAATTCTCTGTATTTTCATCTGAATTGAACTCTTTTGTGTGGACTCACTATAAAACAGCCATGCTTGCATATGGTGTTATACTGTTGTGTAGTGCGTGATGGTTGAACACCACCTCACAATGTGTGGAGCAGTGCTTTGGGCCATGCATGTGCTCCTGCCTGTCTTTGCCAAGATCTGGGCTAGTGTTTTGGTAAGGTAATTAACTGATCGCACTGAATCAGCCACACCCATCCCTCGTCGTTAGACATGATGGCATAGGATCACACTCTTAAGAGATTTTACCAGTCCACTCTCAGGTTAATTTTTTTGTACATTTATATTCTTGTTTTCGTTTCTTTTACCTTATTTTGTGTAATTTATCATACCAAAAACTGTTCATTTGCCATTTTCGAATGCAGGTTGGCTCTTTTGTAGGAAATATGGCATGCTTTTGCTACAGAAATAGTGATTTAACAAACGTCTTTTATTTCTTTGCTGTTTTTCTTTCTGTTACTTTTCTTACCAGTTTAACCTCATATAGCATCTTACCCCATTTAATAAAATCCTAATTGTGAACTTGTGTCGCACTAGAATTTCTGTTTGAGTTTTTTGGGATGGTGGTTACTGGTTAGAAGCATGTGTTGCCTAATGATGAAAACTAATATGTAGAGATGGCACATGACTCCTCTCTCTCTCTCTCTCTCTCTCTCTCTCTCTGAGTGTGTGTGTGTGTGTGCATGCGTGCATTGACAGTAATTCTACCTTTGTTCATGCCCTTATGGGTGAATTGAAGATCATCTCTTGTGCCATCAATGAATGCTACATATATGAACACCTGAAGGCACAAGCTTCATTTTTGTATCACAAATTACTGATGAACTTTTGCTTGATATATTTATTCAGTTTCATCCTCCAGAACTATCTATATTTTCTTGATGCGAACCCTTTCATTTGCATTGCTGTCTCTTATGTTTAGATTTTGCATTATTGCCATTTGGCTTCTTCAATTTTTTGAATTTGCTTGTTTCATCGGATCACGTTCAGATTTGTCCTGTTAATTTGTTTATTGTGTTTCTACTATCTTTTCGTTTTGCTTTGATTTGCTTTATTAGGCTATTTGATCTGATCAATCTCGGCATAGATTTGCTTTCTTAGTTTGTTCGGTGCATTTCTACTGTACTATATTTTTGCTTGTTACTTGGGTTTGCTCTAGGACCAATGATGATTACGATGGAACCCCCATGCATGGATGGATGGATCGACCGGCATAGGTTTGGGCTCCAAACAGGGTCACAATTGTTGAAACTCCTGAAATGGCTAATGCAGCGCTCTCTTCTCTGATCTTGGCGCCGAGGTGTGTGTTTGGGGATCGGATGCAAGCTCCGCCACTGACAGATGGGGCTGCCCATATGGCAGGTCTATCTCTTCTTCTTCTTCTTTTCCTGCTGCTGCCGCTGCAGTTGTTGACATCTCTGGCACCTCACGTACTACACCGGTGCACCAAGGCACGCCCCAGTGCCAGCTTTGAAGCCCGCTTCATTAGCCTGTGATGCTGAAATCTGAGGGTCATATTGTAATACAACCTCTTTGGTATTTTCGTTGGAATCGACCTCTTTTGCATGTGCTCATTGCCAAACAGCCAGGGTGCACATTGTGCTGTCATGGTGTGACACTGTCATGTGGATGCCCAATGGTGTAATGGACCTCACAATGTGTCAGACATGGCGTGAGGGCGTGAGGTATCCACTGGGGCATGCATGCTTAGCTTCTCTTGCTTCACTATCTTGGTATCTTGGCCAACGTTTAGGCTATAGTGTTCTGAGTAAAGGTATGTGCTTGATGGATCATTGATCCACAATCAATGACACAAAATCACTCACATCCCTGTGCCATGTCTGAGTTTGTTGTTTTGCTTTTCACCTCAGCGGAGGAAAATCTTTGCTGTTTCATGATTTATCATGACTGATCACTGTAGTAAATCAGCTTGCATTTGAGTTCCGATCTCGAAGCGGTAGCCCTTTACCAGCTTGCATTTGGTTTCTGTCTGTAATGTTTATTAGTGGTTTTAAGCTAGTATTTTGGTTATGATTTGTGCTTCAAAATTGTCCATGAAGTCCTGATACTGTTTGTATACACCAATTAGTAATGCCTTCTATAGAGATGGCACATTACATGGTCCCTCCTCCCCCTGCCTCTCTCTCTCTTATCTCTCTGAGCATGGTGTGTGTGCACACGCGCGCATCCGTGCACTGACAGCAATTCTACCTGTATTCATGCCCTTATTGTGTTTGCTTGCCTTTGCTTTGGCTATTTGATCTGATCGATCTTGATATAATTTTGTTTTCTTGGTTTATTTGGTGGTACATTTTTACTGCTATATATTTTGCGTGTTACTTGGATTTGCCCTTGGCCCAATGATGATTACGATGGAGCCCTCATGCATGCATGGATGGATCGCCTTAGATTTGAGCTCTAAACAGGGCCAGCTGTTGCACTCGCAAAGTTGAAGCCCCTGAAAATGGTTAATGCAGCACTGTCTTCTCTGTTCTGGGCGCTGAGGCATGTATGTGTCTTGGGTCAACCGTTGACACTGACTCTGGGCCATGGCAAAAGGTCTTCTTCTTCATCATCATCATCATCTTCTTCTTCTTACTGTTGAACCAAGGCATGCCCCAGTGCCAGCTTTGAAGCCCACTGCATTAGCCTGTGATGAAACTGAACTCTGAGGGTCATATTGTGATACAACCTTGTTGGTATTTTCAATGGAATCGAACTCTTTTGCATGTGCTCACCGCCAAACATTCCATTTGCCATTCTCAGATGCAGGTTGGTTCTTCTGTAGTAAAGGCGACATCCGCATTTAATGACCAAATGTCTTGTCTATGTTTCTTGATTTTCTTTCTGCTTTCTTATCTGTTTGTGTTTTTTTCCACTATGTCTCTTTGCGAAACTTCATTTACACCTTGACCCAATTAATATCCTGATCGTGGGCCCGTGTCTGGCACTTGGTTTCTATTTCCCTTGTGCCATCAGTGAATGTTACATATATGAACAGCCCAAGGCACACAGGCTTCATTTTTGCCATCTTACACAAATTACCAGTAGACCTTGGTTTGATATGCTTATTTTCAGGGGGTGTTTGGATTCTCTCCGCTCCGGAGTCAGCTCCGCAGAGCTGGCGGAGCTGCGGGCTAAAACAGCGGAATTGGAAAGTAGGCACTCCGCAGATCCTGTAATTCTGCGGAGTCGGTAGAGAGCCGAACAGGCCCTCAGTTTCATCTTCCAGATCTGTATATATTGGCTTGATGGAAATCCTTGCATTCCTGTCTCTGATGTTAAGATTTTTCATCTGGTCATTGTCAGCTTTGTTCTGTTTTTTTTAATGTTTCTAGTATCGTTTCTGTTGTTGTTTGCCTTCGCTTTGGGCTTTGGTAGGCCTTGTACAATTCAAGGTGCTTAGGAGTAAACCTGGCTTTCCTTAAGCACCGGTGCTTATTTGTACGGGGTAGACGCTTAACTAGACGCCTCTCCTGTAGAAATAGGCACTGGTGCTTCAGAAAAATCTGGTTTATTTTTATAAGCACCTCTCTAAGCATCTAGCATTGTACAAGGCCGTATAGTTTTGTTTTCTTGGTTTATTTTGTAGTACATTTTCCAGCTATATATTTTGCTTGTTACTTGGGTTTGCACTTGGCCCAATGATGATTATGATTGAACCCCCATGCATGCATCAATGCATGAATGGATCGGCTTAGCTTTGCACTCCAAACAGGTCCAGCCGTTGCATTCGCAAAGTTGAGGCCCCTGAAATGGCTAATGCAGCACTGTCTTCTTTGTTCTGGGCGCTGAGGCATGTGTCTTGGGTCAGCTGTTGCTCAGCTCAAGCTTTGCCACTGACTGATGGACCAGCTGGTTTATCTCTCCTTCCTTCCGTTGGATATACTTTATGTTCCACGAGGACGAAGTATGATTTACCAACTCACTAACAAGCTGATGTGGCTCATTGGATAAACAAGAATCACGTCACATGTGTCACCTCCCTTGGTAACCGATCCATATTCCAAATTAAGCTAGTAGCAACACTGCTAATCCTACAAATAAGGCCCTGGGCGAGAACATCTCTCCCCCTACAATGACTCGCCTCGCCATAACTGTGAGGGAAGGTTACCTAGTTCAGCCGAAGGAATGTCGCCATGAGGATAGATGCACTTTCAGCACGGACACTCAGAGATTAATGCACGACCCTCAGAGTTCCTCAGGCAACTAGTGCATTCATTTTTCTCAGCAAACTCTGCGCCACTAACCACAGTTTTGGGGGACAAAGAGGTGTTCAGTTTTTTTTTTTTGAGACAACCTCGCGAAGTTTTTTATTAACCCGTCACAATGTTTACAGGGACGAAAGAAAGAACTTCAGGATGACCTAACCAAACATGACGGCCACCCCCGAAAGATGAAGCATGCTTCGCTAAGTTGTGAGCCTCAAAATTTGAGCTCCTAAATTCATGAACTATCTTACAGAGTTGAAAACCAGAAGAATGTTCGATTATTTCATGTATCACCGCACCATATTCAGCCGAAGTCCCGCTCTTTACGTCTTCCACCAAGCCACTTGAATGTTTTGAACATACAAATCATTCACCAGCGCTAGAGCTTCCCTAATGGCCAAGGTTTCAAGTGTTTGAGGATTATTGATATGCCGGTACACTATGGCCGAAGCTCCAAGAAACGGGCCGGTTTGGTCTCTACAGATAGCACCAACCGCGCCATACCTTCCTCCTCTCGAGACCGTTGCATCCACGTTCACTTTGACACACCCCTGGACCGGAGGCAACCATCGAGTTGGTCTTGGCGCAGAAATAGTAATTGGCCTTGATCCCTCCTGTTGATCTGTTGTAATTCTGCTATATAACTCAGTATGAAGCCGTTTGTAGCGTAGGGAGACTGGAAAATGTCTTCGTAGATCGCCTTTCTCCTGGCACTCCAAATCGCCCATGCTGTCACTACCAGGCGATTAAACTCTTCAGCCTCCAACACTTCATGTAGAGCAAAAAGCCCAGCGAACTCAACAGGAGCTAAGGCCTAGATACTTCTCGACATTGAGCAATTGAGCCGCGCGTGTCTCCATGTATCTGTGGCTCCGCATAAGTGACATGTATCTTCATCAGCCATATGGCGGTGGTTAAGGACCTCACTTGTGGGCATCGACTACCTGGCTAGTCGCCAAACAAACATTCTCAACTTCGAAGGTACTTGTATATGCCATATTGCACTCCACTGCTTACTCTCTTGGGTATTTGACGTACCTTCTTCCTCATGTAGCCAACCTTCCCTACTAAGCTTTGTTCTCAGTATCATATGATAGGCAGAACATACTGTGAAAAGACCCCGTTTCTCTTCATGCCATGCCCAAAAGTCCGTGATATTCCTCGTACACAACGGTACTTGAGGATCTCTTCTGCGTCAAAAGGACTGAAAACAGATCGTATCAAGTCTTCCTTCCATTGAGCCGACATAGCATCAATCAGGTCCGACACCATTACTCGCGGATTAGGGATAAGTGATGTAATCGGCCTTTTGAAGTTATCTCGAGGAATCCAATTGTGCTGCCATATATGTGTCGAAGCCCCATTACCAATTCTTCGGATCACTCCTTGTGCTACAATGTCCCTTTCATCCAACACCGCACGCCATATTTGGGAGGGATGGGAACCCAACTTAGCTTCCAAGAGAGAGCACCGAGGGAAATATACAGCTTTTAACACCTTTGCGCTAAGCGAGGCCTCATCTGTCATAAGCCTCCATGCTTGTCTCGCCAGGAGTGATAAATTGAAAATCTCCAAATCACGGAAACCGAGACCACCCAGATGCTTAGGCCTGGTCATCATATCTCAAGCAACCCAACTAGGTTTCCTCTTACCATGTTTGCTTCCCCACCAGAATTGGCGGATTATGGATGTGATGCTCTCACATAAACCCCTTGGCAAACGAAAACAGGACATTGAAAAAACAGGAATCGCTTGTGCAACCGACTTAATTAAAACTTCCTTCCCCACTGCTGAGAGTAATTTCTCCATCCATCCTTTGATCTTTTCCCATACCCGGTCTCGCAAGTATTTGAAAGTACCATTCTTCGACTGGCCTACATCAGTTGGCATACCCAGGTAACGCTCATTCAACGATTCATTTTGAACGTGTAAAGAATTCTTCACCTCTTCCTTGATGGAATCTGGACAACCCTTGCTAAACAAGATGGAAGACTTCTCATGATTTATCCTCTGTCCCAATGCTCCACAATAAGTATTAGGCAGGTTTGACACTTCATCTGACCCCTCCACATTAGCCTTAAAAAGCAGCAGGCTGTCATCTGCAAATAAAAGGTGGTTAATGGTGGGAGCCGTTGGAGCCACCTTAATACCTGCAATTGATGACCGAGAACTGGATTTCAGGAGGCACGGAAGGCCCTCTGCTGCAATTAGGAATAAGTATGGGGAGATTGGATCTCCCTGTCGGATACCCCTTGTTGGTTTAAAGGATTCAAGTTTCTCCCCGTTGAAGAGGACAGAAAAAGACACTGATGAAACCATGCCCATTACTGTGTCAATCCACTGTTAAGAGAAACCCAATTTGGCCACGATGCCTTTCAAATAAGGCCACTCCAATCTGTCATAGGCTTTCATCATGTCCAGTTTCAAAGCACAGAAGCTATTTGATCTTGACCGTGTTCTCTTCATAAAATGCAAACACTCATAAGCACATATGATGTTATCTGTGATAAGCCTTCTAGGCACGAAAGCAGACTGTTCCTCAGATATAATATCAGGCAAAATAATCTTGAGTCTGTTGGCCACTACCTTGGATGCAATTTTGTAGAGCACGTTACAAAGACTTATGAGTCTGAATTGAGACAACTGAGAAGGACTCATTACCTTTGGGATTAGAACCAAAACTGTGTCATTAATGCCTTCTGGGCTTTCCTCACCACATACTATCCTTAATACAATTCTTGTTACATCTTCACCGCAAATATCCCAGTTGCGTTGATAAAAATGAGCAGGAATCCGTCTGGGCCAGGAGCTTTCGTTGGGAACATTTGGAATAAAGCTACTTTAACCTCCTCAGATGTGTAATTAGCATTAAGGAGCTCATTCATTTCCTCTGTTACCTTCCTGGGCACATGATCTAGCACTGCTTCCATATTCTCAACTCCCTCCGACGAATACAAAGTTTGATAAAAACTATTCGCCATTGCCCTCAACTCATCCGGGTCAACAACAATTGCTCCCAAGGAATTTTGCAGTACCTTAATCATATTATTTTTCCGCCGCAAGCTAGCATGAAGATGAAAGAATCAGGTATTCTTATCGCCCGCTGACAACCACTGGATCCTTTCTCGTTGGCACCACATTATTTCCTCCATGTGGTACATCTCAATTAAACGCTCATTGATCTTGAGCTCCACATGTGAGGGTCTGGTTCTAAGCGGGTCACCACGCAGCTCATCAAGCTTTGTTTTTAGAAGTTTAATCTCCTTCTTCACATTACCAAAGGTGTTGTTACTCCATCTGCTTAGTCCTGTAGCCAAGTTTCTGAGCTTGTGGCGCATGTCCTCGACTGTCAAAAATGGCGCTTCCCCATCCCACCCATTCACTAGGGCGTCATGGAGTCCCTCATGTGTTTCCCACATAATCTCATATCTGAACTCAGGTTTTGCATGTTGCTTCTTCTGTCGTCCCAAGTCGACCAGCAGGGCCGAGTGGTCTGAAGTAGCTGCTATTTCATGTGTAACAGCTGCTAAGGGAAACCTCGCCATCCAATCCGTGTTGACCAATGCCCTGTCCAATCTGCAACGTGTGTATGTGCCTCCGGTGACCTTCTCGAAAGTCCAAAACCGACCAGTATAGCCCATATCTAGTAACATGCAAACATCAATTGTATCTCTGAATGCCGCATTGCTTCGTTGCCCAACACCCTCATGTTCAGTTGAAAGTGATTTGTGTCTCGCTTACTGCAAGTTTAACTCAAGCCTGCCTACAACATCGCAGTAAATGGGCCGGCCTAAGAAACGTAGCTGCGTGTGACGCTGCTTTGTTCGCTTCCTTTAGATCTTTGTTTCTTTCAAACTTTTCTTTATATTTTGAAATATCATTATCTCTCCCTAATAATAAAGCACGGATTGAGTCTGTCGGGTTCACCGTCGCGCATCTTTTACAAAAAAGCCCTTGTGTTTTTTGGTAGTTGAACCCGCAGTACTTTTTTAAGTGGATATTTCTGAGAAAACGTTTCGTTTTTATAAAAAGAACCCTGCGTTGCTCTCGTTTTGGGGCTGCTTGATGCAGAACGTCGGCGGCGGTTGAAGCTTGCAGGGGCCGAATACGTGCACGACGGAGGCTGGGGAGGCTGATCCGGAGATGGGTGCACTAGTGCAGAACCGGCATTTAGTGCCGGTTCGTAACGGGCTTTAGTGCCGGTTGGCCAACCGGCACTAAAGAGTGGGGACTAAAGGTCCCCTCCCTTTAGTACCGGTTCGTCATGAACCGGCGCTAAAGTGCCACCACGTGGCACGAGCCAGGCCCGTTTGCATGGAGGGCATTAGTACCGGTTGGTAACACCAACCAGTATTAAATGTTTAGGTGTTTTTTAATTTTTCTTTAATTTTGTGTTTTCAATTTAATTTAGTGATTGCTTTACATTATAATGAGTTGTTAAATCATTAGGTGAAAGTACCGCTGATTAGTTTCGATTGGATGCATTATTGGATATCTCTACTAGAGTATATGCCATATCCATATCCATATTATACTTGATCAACTATAATATATACGGATATGGCATATACTTGATCACTTAGGTAGGATCCATCCACCTAAAACTAATCTGCGGTTTCTTTCATTAAATGATATAATAATTAACTAGCTATCTGATCACCACCAGCACTACTAGCTTAAAGAAGAAACATTCACTTGTACCAGAAGCAAAAATATTATCGATCGAGTTCAACATGATTGTCATGATATTATAAGCGTTCATATATAACACCACAAAAGCAAATCACTTAAGTTCAGAACGAAGAACACGGACATGAAAGGACAAGTACTAATTAAGAGCAGCATGAAGAACTAGCTAAATCACTCCTGCTAGCTACTCTCTCTTTGGTAAAATAGCATAGAACATGTATAGCTCTCCTGATTGATCATATTGGAGCATGCCGATGAACCTGTCTCCTAATCGTGGGCTGCGCTTCTCATTGCTGCCCCCTAGTACTTCTCTGCGATCATTAATAATTTTCCTCCAATCTTTCACTATTAAGCATTCATCGCTTCTAGAAATCCTAAATGCATTCATGCGCAATGCAGGATATCTTGGCCGTAAGCTAACAATTGACATCTGACCTTTAGTCTTGATCCCCTGAGGCACAACTGTCATCGGGAGTCCCTGTTGAAGAACATTGTATAGTACTTAATCAATATACTTAGCAATGAAAGTTTAGCAAAAAAATTATGTATGCAAAATATGCACTGAAGACAAATAGTAAATATCTTACCATCATTCCTAAATAGATGTGACCGTAGTTCAATACCATCACTATTGATCGCACGTTTTGAGTACTAACATTTCTAAGTGCAGGAAGAAAATTCGTCTTGACAGTATGAGGATCCTCAAGCCATGAAACATAATGACTTATCTTCTCGCAGTTTAGTTCAGCTCCAGGACAGTAGTAGGTCCTGTCTACCAAGCGCCAGACATATTTGGTTGAATGGAGATAAGCTGTCAATAGAAATTAGTTGTCAGTTATTTATGAATAAGCAATATCAAAGACAAAAATATAGTTGAGAAGAACTCACATAATGGTAGAACTGGAGGCGTCTGCACATCGACCCATATGTCTCTATTACCTTCAATATCATCTTCCGGACGAATATCAAAGGTGATAACCATACCAGGCTCAAATGCATAACCCTTGCATAGTGCTTGCCAAGTTTTGCATTTAAAATAGGTGTACGTGTGTGCATTGTATACTTTGACGTTGAAAGTATAACCATCATAATGAAATTTTTTTCGTCGTCAGACGACATTTCCTATGTTCATATTAGGCGAAACATTAATCACTTACTAATTCAATTAATTCAACTCTTCTCCTTCTCTTCCTCTTCCTCTTCCTCTTCCTCTTC